>NC_056729.1:465961811-465979311 GCF_019279795.1 Protopterus annectens
CATAGTGCATGCTGTAGTGTGATACACTAGTTACATAGGGGTTCTAGTTCAGGACATGGCAGGTGTATGTGTTTGACTGTCAGAGCCTGTGTGGAGGTGGCTGTGAGTGTATAACCACTGGACATGTTGGGGAGTGGATTTTGTAGTTTTTCTATATGGTGTCCATCTTATATGTCACAATGCCCACCTCACGAGGAGTACAGATGTCAGTCAGCCAAGGGACTGTGTTGGCAGGCCATACCGCTACATCTGGCAAAAGGCCTGGTGAACAAAGTATGCAACCCTACTATTACCCGAATACATCCTGAACTCATGTGTCATACACAAACACACTTGCCTAGAATATCCCGCTATGTTGCTAGTACCCTGCATATTGATGACAGATAGTAGGCATGGTGTGATTTCAGTGGGCTGCAGAGGGCATGCACCCTGTACAGCAGTACAATAGGCACATAATTGCGGACAATGTGCCTTCACTATGTTCCCCACTGGATGTCTGCAACATATGTGGTGCCATCAAATGTGATCCACAGAGGCCATACAATGCCTTACACATGTGCCCTGTATAGACCGATGCCACTGACACCAGGGAATACCTGTATCATGCTATCAATGCAGGTGCAGGGTCAACCTGCTGACTGTAAGCAGGTTCTGCCAATCCAGGCCAGTATTGGCATATCGGAAGATAACAGTCTGTGTACACAACATGTGCCAGCCAAACCAGGTACACCTGAACACGTCACTCTACATTATTGTGGGACATGCACATCCCAGGCAATGTCCATGTCAAGGACTATCAAACACAGACATGGCATGCATTGCAAAGCTATGGCCATACACAATGGTAACCAGGATGTCAGGACAGTTCATACAGTACCTGTGTGGGACATTGCAGACACTACACCCCTGTACCACACTGCACACCATTGTCGGGTGGCGTGATGCCAAGGATTACCCCACACCCAGCCGTGTACAGCCATCTTGCACAGCCAACCACTACACACCCATGAAGCAATGCACACATGCATGTCAGTACTGGCACCTTGTGCCTGCGTGTGGGGTATGATGCTCCCAACCACAGTCATTCCCAGTATAACTCCCATTGGCATACCTACAGATGTCAAACACGTTCACATGCCCTAGCCCATAGAACCTTCGGATATCCCCTGTGGTGCATGCAGTACCTGTGCATTACTGCAGTGCGGCAAACTAAGTAGTTTGAGAGTGCATTTGTGGGCCTGGCAAAGAGTGTCAATGTGAGTCCATTAGAGAGTGTGGTTGTGTTGACAATGACATCCATTCATGTGGACAGCCATGTGTGCTACACCTAATGTATGTCTACTATATCTCTGTTGCAGATGTCGCTCACCAACACACATATATGTTCTTACAGCACACCAACATGTCAGCTTTGTGGCACATGGAGTAACTGCATGTACTTGTAATAGTAATGACTAGTCAGTCAGGGGTTTGAACCCCTGTACTGGTAGGTGTGCTACAGACAATGCTTAAGTTTTAGTCTCCAAGCCCTTCTCTGATGTACTTTGCCTCTGTCTGTCCCTCCCACACACTCTCTGGTGGATGTGGAGGTGTACACCTGCTCAGCAACAGCTTGTGTATTGTAAGTGATGGTCATGATCAGGTGATGGCCTCTGCACCTATTGCAGTCCTCCTTTAGCTGATTGCATGTGGAACAGCTGTGATGATGTCCCCATAGCCATTCACATGAAAAACACAGTACAATATCTAGGAACATCATGTTGGTGTTTGCCCATGGCAGTCGCTGTGAGTGGTACCTGGAACTGGTGTTTGGTAAACGACATCACAGATATCTGGATGTTCCTCAAACAACATACACAGTGGGTAATAGCCTAATGACAGGAGGGTGATGTGCCAGACATGACTACAGCATCTACGTGTAGCTATGCTTCATTGAGACTATTGCCTGTTTAACAAGCTGTGTGTGGTAATGGCTATTCTACATGTTTTAACACTGACAAGACAGCGCTCTGTTTGTGTTGGACCCCCATCTGTATGGCCATCTGTGGTCTGGTCAGTGTGTGGAACCATTTGTTTCCTGTGTTACTCACTGAGCACACATCTGTGAACAGCAGGAGCATAGTGTGAGGATTGCAGTCAGGACATGGTGATAGCGATGAGTTACTGCCATTGCATCCCTGACTGGATATATGTCACATGAAACAGTGGTATGACAGACACTGTCTGGGGTACTCCGTGATATGCCAATAATGGGCTACTGTTCATAGCTGCAGTCACAAGTCTTCTACACTTTATACAGATGTCATGCAGTATATATGCACATGTTGTGCTCCCTCTGCAAATGTATACCATCTGTTGTGTTGGGCTGATGGTCATATCTATGCATGCTGTTGTAAGTAATCCTGAATGCTGTTGATTATTACTAAGCCATATCTGTATTTAAACTGCAACACCATAGGCTGTATGGGTTTGGAGGTCCCGGCAGAACCTCCTGTCCCACATCTGGGGCCCAGCCTTGGACCTCCACCTCTGTTGGCTCTGCACCACCTTCTGGTGGTACCGCCACTGAGGATGGGGCTTGTCCCCCCGGGAGCAGGTCCAGACAGGAACATGTCCGCTGTCGTACAGTCCTGGACGTGGTGCGTAGGGGGCTCAATAAGGGGTTTTGAGGCCAGATACGCCAGCTCAAGTGTAGAGTGTCACATTTACAGGATAAGGCTGCCCCTCCTAGACAGCCCCCAGCACTGCCACCTTTGCAGCTGTTTTGGTGTAGTGGTGACTGCCCATGGCTGGGGTCCTCCATCCCACTGTTTCCATCTGTGGGCTCATGGGCTTGTGAATGCTAAACTCCCCTCCCCGTCCAAGGTGTATCCCCCCATGTGTCATATACCGACCCTGTATGCTGTCTTGTCTGTCATCCTACCCTACCTATCCTCCACGAGCATACCTACTCTCCTTTCCCCACATCCCACTCTCACCCTATGAAAACAAAAGGCCAATCGGTTCCTAGAACAACATTTGCCCCATACATAGCTGTCCATTTCACACACGTGTCCGCTGGACACATGTAACCCTTTTAATATGCATCACAACATACTCCAGTTGTCCTCACCCCTGTCTCTCAGGCGCACGATCCTAGTATGCACATGACTCCTAAATGTTCCAGGTGATGCGGATGACCCCATTGTACACACAACACTACCGGTCCCACTATGGTTACCCCATTTACCTTTATCATGATGATGATGTCACACATAGCACCTTGCAAGAGTACTGTTCTCACATAATGATTGGACAGGAACTGTTGTGTTAATGTAAATAATATGCACAGAGTGATGTATATGGCCAATGTACAAATGTTTGCGTGTATGACTGACACATGTCTGTCTGAGGGAGTCTTTATATTACATAGGACACCACTAAATAATACAGGCATTGCTGGTGTTTCCCTTTTCATTCCTTTGTAATGCTTTGTTGTCACATGGGATGTTGCTGATATAGCTATATATATGTATGTATCTATATGCTGGACATAAACACTCACATATACATCCACATGATGGAATACATTTCCTATTCTGTTGAATGACTGCACTGGATGATATGTCTGTGATAAGGTCTGATGTCTGTATATCTGCCATGGCTTAGTGGTAAATCACAATAGCTGTGTGTGCAGGGTCCTGGTTTCAAACCTTGCAAAGGCCGTTTATTTTGTTGCTGGGCAGAACAAGGCCATAGGATATGGTAGGATTAATGCACATTAAAACAGTTGTGAGTGGATGTGCATGGGTTTGCACGGTGCTAAGCAATGCTAACCTCTGGTTACAGTTTCTTACACTCAGTTAGCCTCTACATTGCTTTACCAGTGTAATACTCGCATACTGGCGGCCAAACAGGCTTAAACCTACTTGCTCCCGCACTTGCAAATGCACTGCATTTGGTGTTTGCATCTGACACTCACACCCCTGGATGAGAGTGAGGACTATGATATTACCTTGTGATGCCTATTACATTGGATTACATGCCTACAGTATCGGGAATGGCTGCCCATTAGGTGACAGCATGCCGTTCGACTGTACGGAATCTGCGGCCTGTCCAGAGTTTGATTCATATTATTGGTGTGTTCCTCTTACAATCAGCACTCGTCTGGCTAATACATGGGAACTGACACTCTTCAATACAAACAAGTAATTGGGTTTTGGAACCCACATCCTTCAGCCGAGTCAAGCTACTGCATACCTAATATTCTATCATCTTTCTAAGGTTGTCAGTGGAATATGTGCTTTCTGTCCCTATCAGACCTCTCATACAATTGGGGAAAAATACAAACTGAATTAGAGACACAGCATAACAACATCAGGGACACATTTAAATTATTGGTGCTATTAACCTGACACATTGACAGACTCAGAGCATATGAATTCATGCACATTTTCTGAGGTAAATGATGTTTATAACTGTTAATTGTTGTCATTATTCATTACAGGTAATTCACCACCTTTCCTCCAAATGTCACTAGTTTTTGGAGGGATTAAGTGGAACAGAGTTAGAAACTGATTCAAAATCAGGGATGTCCCTGGAAATCGGGGACATTTCAGAGGTATGGTCCCTGTTTGTTCCCCCAATTGTTTATGTCCTGTCCAGTGGATGTGCTCTTAGGGGATGAGAGGTATGGGTGTCAGCTAGGCCCATTTCGGAATATTACTTACATCCCTGGGGCCATCCTAATATGACTGCCCCAGCCAACACCTGCACGCCTAGGCTCATAATTGCATACCCATAGTTCCCCCACCTGCCACTCCTCTACAGCACTCATCCTTACTGTGGGTGCAGATGGGGTATAAACACACAACTACACACTGCCCACTCTCCCCATGTCGGGTCAAATGTCGTACGTTGTGTCGACCCATGAGTTATCAGGCTTGCACAACCTACTGGTCCGTGTACATCTACAGCCTGGTTTGATAAGTTTGATTACCGGGACTGCCTCCGATCATTAATTTTTGGTGTCACACAAGGGACATCAATGTCTATGTTTCAAGATTAGACCTGGCAGGTCTCTCCCACTGGTAGTATCCTGCCGGTGGTCTGGGAAGCAGTGGTATGTTTACCTTTATTGTGTGTCTGTATGTCTCACCGGTCTAGCTGGGGTGGTTGATACTACGTGTTACACGTTTGTTTTGCGGTGGTGGTGCTGCAGTAGAGTTGTCGCCTGGCAACTCGGCATGTAAAAATCTGCTGCCAATCATTAGCGGACCGGAGTTCCGATGTGGCGACCCCTAACCGGGAAAAGCCGAAAGATGCAATGCAACACGTTTGTTGCTTGAACCCCTCACCCCCATATGCACAGCCTATGAACATATGTTACTCGTCACTGCTGTATCATATCCTAGCTATATACATGTGCATATTTACAGTCACATATATATATATATATATATATATATATATATATATATATATATATATATATATTTACATTACTATATACAGATATATCTGTATATGTATGCATACATATATATATATATATATATATATATATATCACAATATATGGGTCTATGGGTGTCTGAACATGTATATATTTATATGTGGGTATGTATCTGTATTCTGTCTCTGTATGTATACATTTGTGCTACAGAGAGGGAGAAGCTTATCTCTATGTTGCTATGGTAGATATACACACACATACCTCTACATATATATACGTCTACATCTGGTTATTCCGTTCCTTGCCATATAGATTACACTTTGCTGCAGTGGGACTCGTAGTGGGTGTGGCTGCTCGTTGGGTAACACTTCTGCCCAATGAACACATTCGCTTACATCCATAGGGCTGTCCATATAGGCTCACATCAGCCAACACCTGCACACCTAGACCCATAAGTAGCTACCCATAGTTCCCCCACCCACACCTCCTCAACAGCACCCATCCTTACTCTGGGTCCTGGTCTGTTCTGGGCACACCACTACACGCTGTCCACTCTCCACTTCATGGGACCCATTTCATACAATTGTCTCGGCCCATGGGTCATCAGGGTTTCCCATCCTTGTATTCTGAGTATGTATACACCCCAGCCAGAATGGTCAGTCTATCACCTTCTTTTGGTCCTGGCAATTTTTGGGGTGTCCCGCAAGGGACACTCCAGTCTGTGTTCCAAGTTTAGAATTCACGTGTGCACTGTGTACCCCCCCGGTTTGTATCCTGCCTGTGGTCTGGGGAGCAGTGAACTCTTTACATTGTTTGTGTGTATGTTTCCCGTGTCCGGCTGGAAGGGGTGGAAGGTCATGCTACGTGTTTCATGTTTCTTGCTTGGGCTCCTCACTTCCATTTGCATAGCCTGTGAATATATGTCATTCTTGTGTGCTGTTTCCTATCATAGCTCCTCCACCCCACCCGTGTTCAAACTACATGCATACCATCCATTGTCCACTTGTTATCGCAGCCATGACAAACCTCCACACATTGCCCTCTCCCGAGCATTAGGGGCCCTACACATATGTTGTCCCAACCCATGTATTCTCAGGCTCTCCCACCATTTAGTCCTTGAACATACCTGCCCTTGCTTGTGGAATGGTCGGATGGCCAATCATCCTATCAATTTTTGAGTAGTCCCACCAGGAACTACCCTCTGTGTGTAAAGTAGACTTAGCAAATCAACAATGTTACTCCCACTGGTAATATCTTGCCTGTGGTGTGCGTTGCAGTGCTTTGCTCACTCCTGCCCAACTGGATATGACATACGCTGACAGCGCTATATAATACTGGGTTTGCTGTTGATTCCCTTCTGATTCCTTTTGTATGCTTTATTGTTACGTCATTCTTTCTTCATATATATATATATATATATATATATATATATATATATATATATATATATATATGTATATATATATATATATATATATATATATATATATATATATATATATATATATATATATATATATATGTATATGTGTGTGTATATATATTATATATCTGTATATGCTTATATACATTTCCTATGCTGGGCACTGCTTAGACCAGCGCAAAGTGCACTCAGGCTTGCTTACTGGTACTTATATGTGTTTACTGCTGCTTATTTGTGCTTACACCTGCTTACTAGTACCTTATTCATTATGACAGTGCCACTTTGCTTGAATGATATTTAAGTTAAATATCTCATGCGATACTCTTATGTCGGTTTTATGGCAAAACTACATTTATTCCACATGGAAAATAATATGTGCTATTGTTGGGCTCAAACCGTGAATGCCTGTTTGTTAGGCAGACGCTCTAAACACTACACTATTGACACTTATGTTGATTCCGCATGTTATTCTCTATTTGAATGAATATGATGTGTAAGCTATGCTCGGTGGAGGGCAGCGACACTTACACCTTCGATATTGCAGCAATTCGAATGTATAATAGGGACATGGGGACAGGGAATCTAACTGTGAAAGTTCTAGGGACAGGGCTCTACATTCCACTACGTGCTTGTGTGTTTACTACTTTGATTTTATTTCACTGTTCATGGACACTCTTGTATGCTTAGCATACATTTTGGTGTCCACGGACACTGACTTACTGACTTACTATTAGGGGCAGGCTCTACTAGTAGGCATAGTAGGTTTTGCTAGTGTCAGGGCATGTTTATGCCTCCATAGAGCACTTGTACATGCCCCCTGCACTAGCACACGTTTCCTGTGCATGTCATGGGTGCGGTGGCGCGCCCTCATACATATTCATATGGCGCTGCTGCACCATCTGTAGTGAGAACGCTCGGAGCAAGGCTAAAACCATCCTTGCGCCGAGCTTCTTGAATCCCGGGGTAAGTTTATAAGAGCAATATTTAAAAATTGCCCCCTGTTTTTTGGGTCTTTGCCCTGCCCCCATTATTTCTGGCTTTGTCCAGATTTCTTGCACTTACAAGTTGAGGTATGTCATGCTGCCACAGACTGTCCCACTAATGTTATGTGGATGGCCTTTAAGTATTCCTCTAATGTAGTGTTATGTTGTCAGCTGAATCATTATGCAAAGAAGTGAAATGCTGAGTAAAAGTCTTGTATAGTTGATTTATCTCATTTCGGCATACTCCATAGGAATGATGAAAAAGACTATCACCCATTCATCTGTTCCCTGAAACTTAGAGACTACAAGTTATTGAATACCATAGTTTGGATAATGAAAAACAGTGCAAAATGCTGCTGTCTTGCATCTACTCCACAACATTTAAAAGTTTTAGCTAGATGGGTCTAGAAACAAGACTGGGGGTAGGCATATAACACCTCCATAAACCCAATGCCAGAGAAATGATTTTCATCAAGTAGCAGCCATAATCTCTTCACTGATTATCTAGAAGATGCTATGTCTGCATATCAGCAGAGGGAACTGAATGAATCAGATGCCTTTCTATATGGTGTAACAATTCATTGTCTCCCGATAATGCTTCACAAATACCTGATTGGTCTTACCAGTGAAGACTTGATGGAGGAAGTGATATGGTCACTGTAGGTAGACATGACTTGATGACTTACAAGCTTCACTATATAGGGTGTTGATCCTTGGGGCAGTTATGCTGTCACCGAAGGCTTTTAACTTCCATACCTCAGCTCTTATATGGATTTACCTGTGTCTTCGACAGCTCTCTTGGCAACCATGATTTGAATCCCTCATAGTATCATCTACTAACTCTTTTAAACACTGATTAAAAGTTACCTGGGTCTATCTGGTATAGATGAGTCTTAGGAACTGACCAGAAATTTAGTCCGCTTGGATTAGGCTGCCTTAATTCCCCAGAAAAAGCCTAGAGAATGTCAGGCAAATTGTGGGGACCTTTGAATAGGCTGGGCTAGGTAAGATACCCTTAAGCATATTAGACAGGAAAACAAAAAGACCTCTAATATGCCTTTGTGGTCCTAGCTTTTTGCAGTTTTGTGAGAGATCTGATTTCATCAAGAGTGTTGAAAGACTCTTCATTTGTTAGAAGAGAACTCCCCAGGAATACCACATATCTGTCTTTGGGTTCCTAACATGATCCTCTTGGTGTCTGTCAGCAATGTTTGCTGTTGCTATCCCTCTTGTTTGTGCTATGAAGCATTTTGCATGCTATTTCTAAAAGTTCCTATATAGAAAGGAAACACCAGATGATGCTTGGCTTTTTTTCATCAGTCAGTCTCATAGATGATATTCTACCCATTTTATATTTGTGTACTGTATGAGGTTTTATAGGTGTTTCTTTTTCGTCATTAAATATGTCAATATGGATAGGTACTCTACCACTGGGAGAGCTTCTGATTTCAAAGTTCATTTGAATGCATGAGCTACTTCCCTCCAGAAAGGTATACTTCTTAACTGCCCAGATGTTCACAGAATACCTAGATTTTTGTCTCATATCTTTGGTCTGTTCCTCAGACAATTTGTGGTTTTCTGGCAAATCACTGATGATTGAAGTCAGTAAATAATGACAAACATTTGAGGTTCAGACTTTATATCCTTCAGAAAATGCATGCTACCACAATCCCATTATTCTAGCAATTTTCTACGTTTATAAGAGTAATATTAAAATTTGTCCCAATTTTTGGGCCTTTGTCCCATATTATTTTAGATTTTGTCCAGATTTCTTGGGCTAAGAGGTTGAGAGGTATGCAGCAAGGTGATGGGAATGTATCTGGTATTTTGATTTTTGTTAACTCACTAAGAACAGCTTCCCCTTTCAATGATGACCCAGGAGCACTGACTGTTCCTTAGAGTCAGAGTGCAGCCAAATGGAGAATGAGGGACATTCAGGAATGAGAGACATCCCAGAAACATGCAATGAAATTTGTTTTCAAGCTCATATCCATAAGCCTTAGTTCTCTGAGACTTTAAGCAAGCAATGGCAGAACTGTTATGTACACTGAATGAGTTACAGAAAAGACACACACGTATCTGGATGTGAACATATAGCTCAAAGACTGATGTACATAAATCATTATATCTGAAGAATGCACAAAATCCCAAACTAATAATGAACAAGTGAAAATGAAATATGTCCAAATATCACTGCTCACCACTCAACCTGCAGACAATGAAAATAAGTACAAAAGGTCCTTCAAAAGTAAGTACATCCAGCCAAAAATCTGGACATCTAATTAACATACAAGTGGAATACCAAATAGCACATATCTCTTCTCATTTCCACTACAGATGTGGGATACTACTCAGAAACACATATTAAAAAAAAAGAAAGTGACAAAAATTATGGAAAATATAAGCACATTAGCAAAGAGACAGTGAAAGGGTGTATATTTTAATGAAATGTGTTGTAAAATTTTGCCCCAAAAGGTAATTTTGCTTCTGAAAGTGGGAGATGTAAGATGCATATCCTCATTATTTAAACTATTGATGCCATTAGTATGTCCATCATGCATTGTAGTTTTATGTATACCAGACAACTTCAAAAATCGTGTGTGGTGAGGGAGATTCAGAAAATTGTGTAAAGAGGTAAATCAAGCCTGAAAATAGGGACATACCTCTAAAAATAGGTACATCATGTGCAGAGGTATACCAAGTCTGAAAATAGGAATGTTATTCCAAAATAGGGACAGTTGAGAGGTCTTCTGCTTGGCTGATAGGCCCAGAATCAAAACAGAGATACTAGCTAGTAGTAATCTGTAGGGATTCAGTTTCCTAACCAGGCCCTATACGTCTCGGTCATTAAACTCCACGTGCTTTTTTGTGGTTGTCCTATGGCACCAAGCATCATGGGAAATGGTGGCAATAGGCATTCTGACATAATAATGGGCTGAATGGATTGAGGCAGAAACAGATGGAGAGATAGTGTTATAATGGATAACTAGCCACTGATGTCAAATCTTGAAATAATGAAAGAGATATCCTTTGACTAGAGACAATGTTCTAGGTCCCCATATCCATTCAAATAAATATCACTTATTACAAGGCAAGATGGAGTTTCTTTTGTGATTTAGAATATGTTTACAGGACTCAGAGCTATTAAGGTTCTATAGACTGCAGAACTGAGTACAGAAGGTTTAGCACTTTCTTTCCACATTATTGGAACTTCATCAGAACAATTCCAAACAATCCAGTAACCAAATGTATACTCAAATAAACAAATGAAAAGTCACCCTAAAATCACATTACATCATTTTAAAAAAAATATATAGGATATTTACATATAATGTTAAACAAAATTCAATATGGTAAAACCATCATTATTTTATAACATAATTTTTCATTTTCAAAATAGGAGCTATGGAACATCCTTCATTTAGGACGATAAAAGAAAGGATAAAAAAGGAGGGATATTCAAGGAGGATGGTGGATGAACATCTTAATATAGAAGAATTAAGATGGCAAATTAGATTAGATGCTATGGCTCCACCAGGCTTAAATGAAGGCTGTTCCATAGCTCCTATTTTGAAAATGAAAAATTGTTATAAAATAATGTTTTTACCATATTGAATTTTGTTTAACATTATATGTAAATATCCTACATATATTTTTGAAATTATGTCATGTGATTTTAGGGTGAATTTTCATGGTTTATTTGAGTATAAATTTGGTTACTCAATTGTTTGGAATTGTTCTGATGAAGTTCCAATAGTGTGGAATGAAAGAGCTAAACCTGTTTTGTACTGTGGCTCATTAAAACTGACTTTTATTTAATTAACACTCGACTAGGCTGGTCTTCTGTAACACGTTACCAGTTTGTTTGTGTTTGGTCATGGTTCCAGTTTGGTTTGAGTACAGACGGGCTTATGGTATGATTTTCAACTTATTAAATGGGGTAAAGTAATCCCCTTCTTTTAGGCAAATCTCAGTTTGGACAAAATTCAACAGATTAGATCATCTTTAATTGTGTGGTATATGTGACTTACGAAAGCTAGTGCAGTACAACTCCTTGGGGTCCAAGGACCAAGCTATGTATGATGTTGGCACATGTGGTAGAAATCCAAAATCAGGTGTTTTGGGGTATAAGGCATCAGGGAATATTTAGTTTCAGATGTGTGTGCGTTGCCCTAAGAGATGGTATGTCTGAGACTATACAAAGATGGTACTGAAGTGTGGGGACCTAGAGACAGATTCTTTGGACAGAGACAGGTTTTATCCACAGCCAATTCAACAATTTTGTTTTTGCAAGGGGACAAGCCCCCGCCCCTTGGTTTTCTGCCTTTTGCTGATTGCAAGCTTCTACTTGCTGGTAGCAGACAGACCAGGACAATCTCTACCTCACCCTGTGATGAGTGAGACAGTGTCAGACACTCACTATTACCCTGACCTACATGGGTGCTCAGGCACCCATTCCACACCTCATACTCGAGTAACCTGGGTCATAGTCAGGGCTTTATTATGCTATACTATGGACATTGTCTATTTTCACATAATTACACATCTAGGACTGCCAATCTACCTTTAAAGACTAAAATGCAATTAATTGCTGAAGCTCCACAGGCCATATTTTTGTCGTGAGTACAGGGAGTTCTGGTGATGGCATAGTTTTAGGAACAGCAAAATTCCCTGTTCTGGTATTCATATATGATTTTAACTTTAGATTTACTACTATCTCAGGGACATGTGCTACTTTCTCAGCCCTGAGCAGACACTATGAACCAATGCCTAATGGACACTGAGTATAATGCAACATGACAGAATATTGCTGTTGAATGCCTATAACGCCCTAAATTTGCTACCTCTGTAAAAAGGTTACATGTCAATCCTAGTCTCACCAATATTATCAAAGTATTATATTTAGAATTAATGTACAACATTATATTTGGCTACTTAAGTATGTATTGAACCTAGGACTAAAATTCCCACGTAAGGACTTTAATGAATCCTATGGCTGAATCTGCTTGACCTTCTTGTCAGCTTCACTACAGGGATTTTTGATATTGGCATCTATGAAGTTATAAAAAAGCAGCTTATTCCAGAGGAAATAACAACGATTTTTACTTCTTGTATAAAGCCAGCTCAATACAAACACTTTCAAGACATGTACTGTATTTCCCTTTTTAAAACAAATTCAGATACCCACTTCCAATGGCAACCAAGGGTAATGTAATTTTGGTCTTATTAACTATAGCCTGCATGCTATGTACAGAGCTTATAAAGCCATAATTTGGTACTGAAACATAAAAGCAACACATGTAAATCCTCCTTTGCGGTCCTTACCAAAACTTTCAAGGAATTATGCTTTGACACACTGGTATAAAATGTACTTATGACTGTAATTCTACCCTTAAGGACCTAAGTATGGCTAAGTGTTAAATTTGGCTTAACAATATTTCCACGGTTAGTACAGTGAATTTCAATCACGATATCTTTCCAATGAGAGAAAAGGTCCTCATTATGGATTTATTTTAATATTTGCTACAATGCCAACTCAAAAAACAGACATTCTGGACATATATTTTATTCCTTACCCTGAAGAGAAGTTGTATATCCTATCCTGTGGAAAGTGACTACATTTCCTGACAGTAGCAGTGAAATGGCTGTGGATGCCTATGTATGACAACCTTTAACTTGACAATTCTTGTAAAATTTTTAGACAATTGCATGCAACTTGGCATTTAAGTTGATTTAGCTATTTATCCAAGTCTATACAGGAATTTCTGGTGATGACACTTTTCTAGTCACAGAAGATGTTTTTCTAGACAAAATGCATATGATTTTACTTCTGGCATAATTGTCAGCTCAGGGCTGATATACTGCCAGCCTGTACTGTACTCATCCCTGATAAGAAGTCATACCCACACCTTACAGAAACCATACTATTCTAGCATGCAAATGTGCACATATTCAGTAAGACATCATACCGAGAGTACCTCTTATACTATGTGAGAAAATACACTAACCACAAATAGTATATATTGTACAATAAGATTATTTAATGAAGAAAATCTTTGAAAAATAATTCTATTGTTTGCCAGCAATTTCAGTCTTCAAAGACATGGGCAAATCATGGGTAAATCTAGCAACACCAGTGAATAAATGTTCCTTATTCTATAATGCCTTCTTGAAGGGTGTACACAAGAACAAAAATATAGGTAGTAAAATATCATTGTGGTGTAGAAGGTTATTTCACTAAAAAAAATAATAATCAGTTTTGTGTCTGGACACATAGCCTGTCATAGAACTTTGAAATGACAACTATTCTACAGATGCAGGGCTCTTTAGAAATTAGTATATTGTAAGTTTGTGGAATAACATTGCAAGCTATTGAAATTATGAGGGTTTGCTTGCCAATCTAAATGTAGTGTCATAACTGACTGCTTTCTGTATTTTGATTAGTATTTTAAAACACTGTTTTATGATTCTACCTTACGAATATAGTTAGCAGAATTTTTCAGATGTGGCACAGGTGGTGAGTTCACAAAATAACAAATGAAGCCACATTTTGGGTTGAATGGCATGCATTTTGGGCTTATCTATAAAATGACAGCCACCACATTCAAGATTAGCTCTGGAAAATAACTGTCATCTAACCTTTTGGCATAAACATTGAAAACTCACAAACTATGACCCTGTGCCTGCTGAGCTAAAAGTTGCAGCATAAATTGGACCTTTTGTAATATTTTTAATCCAAATGAAGTGCATCAAGAACTGTGGTAGTTCCTAGACTGAATTATTGCTTGCAAAGCAGCACTGACATGCAGCTGTCAATCACAGATATAAAATGATAGGGCCATAATCATCAATTGGTGCCATGCAGATGCCATGGGGAAAATCTGGGACCAGAATGTTAATGAAGACCATCTTGTGGCAATTTGTTGAAACACTCATTAAATAACATTGATCTAGGAAACCTAAGTTAAATGTGCTATAGTGCCTGGTAAATGTGATTTCAACGCGATAGTCTCATGCTCTCACTCTGAATAGGAAAATTCAGAGTGAGAGCATGAGACTATTCATTGTGCACAGAGGTGTTCATTGTATTCCAGGTTGTCTAGGGGTTCATCATATAGCCCCATGCACCTTCCCTCCAGTCCTTTAAAAATATTCTGAAAGACTTTCTACCACATTCTGGCTCTGTTCTTGCTCATCCCCAGGATATATTGGGGATAAACTATATCCCTAAATATGAACAAGTACCTGTTTATACCTCATACCTTCTTCCTTCACTCACTTCCTTACTTCAATCAGTTTCTCTCCCCTGACTCTCTTTCTAAATATTCCAGAACCCTATGTTTTCTCTCAATTCATATTGCAATTCCTGTTTGTAATAGACTAATTTACCTTTAATTTCTCTATAAACCAGTTTCAGTTTTTCTAAATATTAAATCTTTGTCATATAAAGTGTATCTATTCTTAACCAATGTTTTCACATTATGTCTAATTTGGTATAATTATTTAAACTGTAGATGTTTTGGATTATTTTGAAGACTGTAAAAGTATTGTTTTTAAAATGTTTTTGCAATACTTTTGAATTTTTCTCCCCGAGCCTCCCATGAAAATGGGCACCTACCCAGTTGGACTTTCCCAATAATCAAATGTCAATAAATAAATAAATAACTTTAAGTCTAACAGCTAGAAGCAGCAGAGGAATGTAGTTCAACCTTCAAAATGATGGTATTGCACGTGCCTGTTTTTATTAAATATTGTAATTATGTTACACCATGCACTATAAACAAAAATGTTCACAGGAAATTAGATGAAATGAGGGATTCAACAACCTCAAAACTGCAATTCATGATGGTACATCATACGTCTCTCTGAAAGCCAACATAAGTCAGGACCTGATGAAGGAGACTACTTGTCTGAATATTAATATGTATGTAGTCATTTACTTCAGTTTTCAGTCATTTGTGTGGAATGAAGATGCTTGTTCTTGTCCAGCAATGCAAAGCATTCCAGATGGTAAGGGATACGGGGTTGGGGCCGAATCCATACTGGAAGAGCTGCTGATATATAAAGGTGATGGTGAACTATTTTACTGGGCAAAAACCAGCATGTTTTAATTCTGGGATCAGATACTTGTGCATTAGCCACCTCTCATTGTCCAAAAATAAGTTTGGCCCTTGTTAATTTGGCATCATCAGTACCATTGCTGTACACAACAGGTGTGTGTTACATTTCAGAACACAGAGGAGGAGGGGTAAGAGGTTTAAAGAGTTCATAGAAAGGGGATGTTTTACTCCATGTCAAAGATCTGAAACTGGAGGAAAGAGCATCTAGCAGTATTCGCATATCAGGGCTTGATGCTGGGGAAGTGTGATATACCTTTATCTTTCCTAATGAATAGGGAGTATGAATGCTAACTGACATTGTGGGTCAGTGATGCATGTGTAAATATGCTTCCTCATAAGTACTGCTAAATGGAAAAAAAAACAATATAAAGACACAGCATGTGGGAGGACTCATGTGCTGCTTTATATTTCCTCTGACACTTCAGTTTCTGGGGAAATAGTTTAGTTTATACTTTGCAGCTATCCTGCAGTTAAAGGAAATTTCTGGCAAAACAGCTCTTTCAACAATTTTCGGCTGTGTTCAAGGAAGCAGAATTCCTATAATCTCATTCATTACCTAGAAGATGCTGTTATGTGTGCATGTGTGCCTGCACGCGTGTGTGTGTGTGTGTGTGTGTGTGTGTGTGTGTGTGTGTGTGTGTGTGTGTGTGTGTGTGTACGCACATGCTTGAGCGAGCACCTTTGCATGCATAAGTGTTTGTGTGTGTGTGTGTGTGTGTGTGTGTGTGTGTGTGTGTGTGTGTGTGTGTGTGTGCATGCATACGTGTGCATATATGAATGTGTGTGCATGTGCGAGTGTGTGTGTGTGTGTGTGTGTGTGTGTGTGTGTGTGTGTGTGTGTGTGTGTGTGTGTGTGTGTGTGTGTGTCTTTATTTCTATGTATGTATCTACTCTCTCTCTCTCTCTTTATATATATATATATATATATATATATATATATATAGAGAGAGAGAGAGAGAGAGAAAGACGGATACATCTATCTATAGCTAAACATAGCTACAGATATAGCTATGGATAGAGATAGATATATACAGCTAGACAGATTTATCCACCAATGAATCCAGCATGTGGGACACCAAAAACTGGATAGAAATCACAAAAGCAATTAATTCATTACAAAGATATGCATCTGGAGCATTTCTCCCCGGGCATCCACTGAAAATTGGCTTTGTTCTAATTTGGACTTTCCCAGTAAATAAATGTTAAATAAATAAAATAAAATAAATGAATAAATAATTTAATGCAGATTCATCAATTGTCCACAATTTTAAAAGTTCTTGGTAGTCTAACTATTCTAAAATTAGTTCAGAAATTTAATGGAAGAAAAAGTAAAGGCTCTGAATGAATCACATTTAATTTGTATGAGTGTAGTAGCCAGAAAAAAGGCATAAGAAATGGCTATATATATCATGCCTGGATGATGTAATAAAATAAATCCTGCTGTTGAGATTATAATAAATGTGACTGATTCATTTCTACACATAACAAAATACACTCACTGTTACTTCACACTGCTCATTTTTTTTTCTTTTTCTAATAAA
>NC_056729.1:465984311-466129311 GCF_019279795.1 Protopterus annectens
GCATGTAATGGTTGAAAGTAAAATGAAGTCACATGATTACTATAAAATTTTGATTCATATGGCTTGTTGGGCGCCATTGTATGTATCTGAGAACAGTAAGTCAAAATGCATTACTACAGTTATTGCCTTTCACTTTTTCAGAATGAGACATTAGAAGTATGGAAAGAACATGGTTATTGTTTTGGGGGGGGCAAGCTACGTGTGAAAGTAAAGGATAATTACATGATCACTGTTAAACAATAACTAATACATCTTATTGGCACCATGTATGTGTGCCTGACTGCAGCAAGTTGAAATGCATTTCCGAAGTCAGTGCTGTTATCAAAAAATAAATTGTGAGGACTTTCTCACTATGAAATAGTGGACTCATTCCTGTGATCTGCCTGCTACGGCAACGCCAATCACAAAACCAGTCCTATTTGTAATATAATATCGCTGAACTCATACATTACTAGCTCTCATGTGTAATGTGTGCGTTACCACATAGTCATAGTTATTAATTTATTGTAGTGTCTTGTTAATGGGAGTAATGATGTAATGAAGTATAGAGTCTAATCTTGAAATAAAGACATGTGTGTCCCAGGTGGGACATCCCAAAATTGTGAATAGTGTCCTATTGGTCACTCATTTCACCACTGTTTGTGGACTAAAGGTTTAGGATGTCTGAGGATACGTGGAGTGAGTCAACCCATGGGATGGGTCTACAGGAGTAGGGAGTGGCCAATGTGTAGTGTTGTGGATACACCGTGTATCCAACTGGAGAATGGATGACTGCTGCGTCAGTGAAGTGTTGGGGTGGGTATTTGGAGAACTAGGATCCATGGGTATATGGGTATATATGCAAATGAAGCAGCACAGCAATAGTGCAGCGGTTTAAGCATAAATAATCAGTAGTAAGCATATATAAGCAACAGTAAACGTGTTTAAGTGCATTTGCATGGGGGTATGCATTGCCTACACAGATTAAGCAAAGTAGACGCTAACTGAGTGTAAGAAACTGTAACTGGAGGTTACAGACATATACATATATATATATATATATATATATATATATATATATATATATATATATATAGTTGCATATATATATATATATATATATATATATATATATATATATGTGTGTGTGTGTGTGTGTGTGTGTGTGTGCGCGTAAATATACACAGATATACAGCTACGATAGGAAACAGCACACAAGAATGACAAATGTTCACAGGCTATGCCAATGGAAGTGAGGGGCCCAAGCAAGAAACATGTAACACGTAGCATGACCTCCCCCCCCAAGCCAGACAGAGGAAACATACACACAGACCCACAAGCAATGTAAATAGTCCACTGCTTCCCAGACCACAGGCAGGATAGAACCAGGGGGGTACAGAGTGCACCCATGAAATCTAATCTTGGAACACAGACAGGAGCGTCCCTTGTGGGACATCCCAAAAATTTACATATAACCAAAGGAAAGTTATACGATGACCATTCTGGCTGGGGTGGGTACATACCCGGAATACAAGGGTGAGAAAGCCTGTTGACCCATGGGTTGAGACAACGTACGGCATGGGCCCCATGAAGTGGAGAGTGGGTAGTGTGTAGTGGTGTGTTCAGACCCGACCTGCACCCAGAGGAAGGATGGGTGCTGTAGAGGAGGTGCAGATGGGGGAACTATGGGTAGCTAGTTATGGGTCTAGGTGTAAGGTGTGGGCTGATGTGAGTCCATACGGACAGCCCCAGGGATGTGAGCAACAGTGTTAATTGAGCATAGACGTCACCCAACGTTCAGCCACACTCGCTACGAGTCCCACTGCAGCAAAGTCTAATCTACATGGCAAAGAATGGAATAACAAGATATAGATGTAAATATGTAGAGGAATGTGTGTGTATATCTACCCATAGCTACATGGAGGTATACCTCTCCCTTTCCGTAGTGCAAATGTATACATACAGAGAAGGAATACATATACATACCCACATATAGATATATACATATGCAGACACCCATACACCCATATGTTGTTAGATATACATAGACCGCAATATGTAAATATATACATGTATGCATATACAGATATATCTGTATATATATATATATATATATATATATATATATATATATATATGTATATATATATATATATATATATATATATATATATATATATATGTGTGTGTGTGTGCGTAAATATACACATGTAAATAGCTAGGATAAGATACAGCAGTTACGAATTACATATGTTCACAGGCCATGCAAATGGGGGTGAGGGGTCCAATCAACAAACGTGTATCACGTAGCATCAACCACCCCCACCTAGACAGGTGAAACATACAAACACACGATACAAGTAAACACACCACTACTTCCCAGACAACAGGCCGGATACTACCAGTGGGAGAGACCTGCCAGGTCTAATCTTGAAACAAAGACATCAATGTCCCTTGTGGGACACCCCAAAAATTAATGATCATCGAAGTCGGTCCCTTTAATGATTCATCCAACCAGGCTGTTTACATACATGGACCAGTAGGTTGTGCAAGCCTGATGACCCATGGGTTGACACAACGTACGACATGGGTCCCAACACGTGGAAAGTGGGCAGTGTGTAGTGGTGTGGTTAGACCCCACCTGCACCCACAGTAAGGATGAGTGCTGTAGAGGAGGGACAGATGGGGAAACTATGGGTATGCAATTATTGGCCTAGGCATGCAGGTGTTGGCTGGCGCAGTTGTATTAGGACCGCCACGGGGATGTAAGTAATATTCAGAAATGGGCAGAGCTTACGCCCATACCTCTCAACCCCTAAGAGCAAAACCACTGGACAGAATATAAACCATTGGGAGAACAAATAGGGACAGAAAGCACATATTCCACTTACAGCCTTAGAAAGCTGATAGAATAATAGGTTATGCATTAGCCTGACTCAGCTGAAGGATGTGGGGTCCTAAACCCAATCACTTGTCTGTATTTAATGGTGTAATTTCCCAGGTATTTGCCAGACAGGTGCAGATTGTAAGAGGAACACACCAATAGTATGAAGCCAACTCTGGACAGGCCACGGATTCTGTACAGTCGACCAGCATGCTTACGCCTAATGGGCAGCCATTCCCGATATGGATCCCACCGCAGCACAGTCCAGTTTATATGGCTAAGTATGGTATAACCATATCTGTCATTGCATAACCCACTACACAACACCTACGAACACATGGTCACAACACCCCACTGTAGCCATGTAAGTTGATGTAATAGGCATCACAAGGTATTATTGTAGTCCTCACCCCCACCCAGGGGTGTGAGTGTCTGATGCAAACACCAAATGCAGTGCATTTGCAAGTGCGGGAGCAAGTGGGTGTAAGCCTGTTTGGCTGCCGGTATGCGAGTACCACACTGGTGAAGCAATGTAGAGGCTAACTGAGTGTAAGAAACTGTAACCAGAGGTTAGCATTGCTTAGCTCCGTGCAAACCCGCTCACAACTGCTTTAAAGTGCCTTAATCACTCTGTACCCAACGGCTCATGTTCTGGCCAGCAACAATATAAACAGCCTCTGCAAGGCTAGAACTCAGGACCCTGTACACCACAGTTACAGTGGTTAACCACTATGCCATAGGTTCATAGATTAGTACAAAGCTAACTGCCCTTGCGAGCCTTTTTAAGCCTAGCCAATTATCCCTTGTGAGTCTCAAACCCTGCACCTTGTGTTTGCAAGGCAAATACCTTAACCATTAGGCCACCCTCCCAGCCTTTGATAGCAATGCATATAAAGGAGGTATCAGTAAACTAATCCTCACCATAGGGAAATCAAACAAAACTGAATCTATGTACAGTGTAATGTTCTATAACCCACCACAGACCATAAATATGTGAATTGGAGTACTGCAGTAAACATAGAGTTGAGGTGTCACTGTAATAAAGTTATGAAGTCCCCAGGACCCCATACAGTGTAGGTACACATGAATCACGGATACCAGACACATATATAACCTGTAATGAGTAAGACATAGCTTAGCCTTTTCAAAACCTGCCAATTACGGAAAAGTGTGGGAATCCGGCCCTACTTAAACCAAAGATGCAGGAATATGGCTCATAACTGGTTGTAGCATCCTCCTGCAGGCAGAATGGCTGGAGTGGGAGAAGGCACTCGCTTTAGAGCACAGTGCCGGGGCATCCAGGACTCCAAATTCATGGTATGGTTCCTGGTAAAGCACCATGACAGGAGACTACTGCAGGGCCAGTACCAGGGTTTGCAGTACAAAACAGAGGCCTGGGACAGTCTCGCCCATGACCTCACTATTGCCACAGGTATCCCCTGGACTGGTGAGCAGGTCAGGCACCACCATGCAGACCTGAAGCGGCAGAGGGGGGGATGTCCTGGAAAAGTGGATGTAGGAAGCAAGGCAGATGCAGAATGCCCCAGAACTGAGTAAGTACTCCTTCCACTATGTAGTTAATAATTGCCTAGCTCATGTATACTATGGATAGGTATGGCTAAATATCACTGTACTTCTCTGACAGTTGCAGATGAGTGTGCTGCGAACCGGCAAGCCTATGAAGGTAGGCTGTAAAGGATGTGTCGTGTGGCAGGTTAGTAAATAGCCTGCATGTACTGTCATAACAGATAAATGTAAGAGCCTCAGAAAGTGTTGTACCAGTATACAGAATTGTGTAATATGCTGCGAATAAAGGTGTAACCCCTGCATTGCTTCTGTTTACTCTGCAGTCATATGTTGTTGTACTGTTGCGGTTACTAAATAGTACTGTTGTAGTAAGCAGTGTTACCCACACTGTGGAATGCAGATAAAATGTGTATGAAGTGCTGTATAACAATGTTGGAAGTGCAAACAGGTCAGTCATATTAGACTAAATACATTGCAAAGCCTCACAACAATTGCCTGATAGCATAGTGTACAGTGATCTTAACTGTAATGCTTTTCTCACACACAGCAGGGCTTTGGATCCCAGGAGCGCCAGTAAGTTGTATGCATAATCATTCCACACAACTGCACAGAGTTAGTTAGAATATTCAGAGAGAAAGCTGTATGCATATATACACTTAACAACTGTACAGAGTTTGCTAGAATGCTCAAATAGGAAGTGGTATGCATATTCATACCCCTCAACTGTTCCAATCTGCCCAGTATGTCCTGATAAATGGCCCACATCACCTGCCTTTTGCCCTGTTCCCCTGACAGATTAGTGTCATGATCCAAAAAATGTAGGCATCTGTTAATGACACATAACTGATAGTCAGACCTGTACATAGTCAAAGAATGTACATGCAAACATACTTGTCATCCCAGCATCTCACCCAAAGTGTATGACAGCAGTCTCAAAACATGTTGCATTAACACCTGCATCTTGTCAAGCCTGGACGTAAGACACAGGTCCCGTACATACTAATCTACAAACATACCATTGTACAATATAACGCCATTGGGTAGTGTAATAATACATGTAAGGGACAGACCACTGCAGTGAATATGAATGTTGTGGAAACTACAAAGATTTATTAGTTGTTAATTGAACTCTTTCTCTCTCACTCCTACCTATGTGCAAAAATAACTGATCTACACAACTCATTTGGTATGTCCACACTCCTAACCTTTGTTGGGACATATGTCCTATTGGTTTATAAATATTCACATCTGTTTCTATGCATGTGCCATGTTAAAATACTCCCATATTGGTGTCCTGTTGTCATCAGTGAAACCTGCATGTTGTTGTAATGGCCACTGTTTACCCATATATGCATGTGTTCTGCCTGCTCTGAAACTATTTTATATCTGGTGCCCTGGGTAATGGGAATACCTATGCATGCTGTTATAACTAATCATGAATGCTGTTGACTATTACTAACCCATATCTGTGTTAAACATGCTAAAACATAGCTTGTATGGGAAGGCGGTCCCAGTGGACCCACTTGTTCCACCTCAGCTGGCCATGGCACCGGGCACCAGCATATCTGGGGCCCAGCCTGGGTCCTCCTCATCCATTGGCCCTGCACCACTTTTGGGTGGAACCGCAGCTGGGGATGGGGCTCGGCCCACCCCTGAGAGCAGGAGCAGACAGGAACCTGTCACCCATGGTACGGTCCGGGCTGTGATGCGTAGGGAGCTCGACAAAGAGATTCGAGACTGCCTATGCCAGCTTGAGGGCTGAGTGGCACAACTAGAGGGTGAGCTTGCCCCTCCTAGACAGCCCCCAGCACAGCCACCTTCTGGGCTTTGAAGGTGCAGTGGTGACTGCCCATGGGTGGGGACCTCAGTCCAACTGTATCCATTTGTGGGCTTATGGGCTTGCGACTTCCAAACACCCCTCCCCGTCCAAGGTGTTTCCCCGCACATGTGTCATATACCGCCCCTGTATGCATCTTGTTTGTCTTGTCTGTCATTCTACCCAATCTAACCTCCCTGATTATACTTACTTTTCTTCCTCAACATCCCACTCTCACCTAAACATAAAAGAAAAAAAAGGCAATCTGTTCCCGCAAAAAAAGCACGCCCCATACATAGCTGTCCATTTCACACACATGTCCACTGGACACATGTAAACATTTCTAATTGGCATCACAACATACTATTGTTGTCCTCACCCCTCTCTCAGGGTTGTGAGTGTCCAAATGTACCACCAAATTTATTGCATATGCACAGCCGTTGCTGTAGAAGAAATGGACAGCTATGGACCTTCCCTACACCCTTCCTGCACATCCCTAGCTACCTTGCCTACTGTCTTTCCCTCTTTGTGCCCCTTTTTCACCACTTTCCTATTACCCTTTTTTCTTTTCTTTTAAAGAAATTAGCATGGGAGTAAGTGGGAGTAAGCACTTTTAAACAGCAGTGAGTGGGTTTCAGAATGTTTGTGCGGGGGTAAGGACTGCTTACACAGGTTAAGCAATCAAGAAGGTAACTGAGTGTAAGGAACTGTAAGGAAAAGTAAACACTGCTTACTGTCACGCAAAGCCATGCACACCCACTCACAACAGCTTAAAAGTGCCTTAATCACTCCGTATCCAATGGCCCTTGTTCTGCCCAGCAACAAAATAGATGGCCGCTACAAGGCTTGAAACCAGGACCCTGTATACCATAGCCAATGTGATTTACCACTAAGCCATGGCAGATATACAGACATTGGATGTTATCACAAACTTATCATCCAGCACAGTCATTCAACAGTATAGGAAATGTATTTCATTATGTAGATGTATGTGTGTGTGTTTATGTCCAGATATATATACATACATAGATATAGATATAGATATATATAGATATATCAAGAACATACCATGTGACAACAAAGCATTAAAAAGAATGAAAAGGGAAACACCAGCAACTCCTGTATTATGTAGTGATGTTGTCCTATGTAATATCAAGACTCCCTCAGAGAGACATGTGTCATTAATACATGCAAACATTTGTACATTGCCCAAATACATTACTTTGAGCATTTTATTTACATTAACAAAACAGTTCCTGTCCAATCATTATGTGAAAACAGTACTCTTTCAAGGTGCTGTGTGCAACATCATCATCATTAAAAAGTTAAATGGGGTAACCATAGAGGGACCGGTAGTGTTGTGTGTACAATGGGGTCGTCGGTATCACATGTACCTGGTACCTTTAGGAGTCATGTGCATACCAGGATTGTGTGCCTGAGAGAGGGGTGAGGACAACAGTAGTATGTTGTGATGCAAATTAAAAAGGTTACATGTGTCCAGTCGACATGTGTGTGAAATGGACAGCTATGTATGAGGCAAAAGTTGTTCTGGGAACAGATTGGCCTTTTGTTTCCATTTTCTTAAGGTGAGAGTGGGATGTTGGGGAAGTAGAGTAGGTATGCTTGTGGAGGATAGGTTGGGTATGATGACAGACAAGACAGCATACAGGGGCAGTATATGACACATGTGGGGGGATACACCTTGGACAGGAAGGGGTGTTTGGCAGTCACAAGCCCATGAGCCCCCAAATGGAAACAGTGGGACGGAGGTCCCCACCCATGGGCAGCCACCACTGCACCTTCACATCCGCAAAGGTGGCTGTGCTGGGGGCTGTCTAGGAGGGGCAGGCTCACTGGTGTAGCTGGCCTCAAAACCCCTTATTGAGCCCCCTATGCACCACAGCCTGGACTGTACAATGGCTGACAGGTTCCTGTCTGGACCTCCTCCCAGGGGGGGAAATCCCCATCCTCAGTGGCAGTTCCACCAGAAGGTGGTGCAGAGCCAACAGAGGTAGAGGTCCAAGGCTGGGCCCCAGATGCGCTGGTGCCCGGTGCCATGGCCTGCTGAAGTGGGACAGGTAGTTCCACCAGGAGCTCCAATCCCATACAGCCTATGGTGTGGCACTTTTAACACAGATAAGGAGTAGTAATAGTCAACAGCATTCAGGACTACTTATAACAGCATGCATAGATATTACCATCAACCCAAGACAACAGATGTCATACATTTGCAGAGGGAGAACAACGCATTCATATATACTGCATGACATCTATCCAAAGTGTAGATGACTTGTGACTGCAGCTATGAACAGTGGCCCATTATTGGCATGTCACTGTGATAACCTCAGTGACTGTCATACCACTGTTCCATGTGATGTATGTCCAATCAGGGATGTGGTGGCAGTAACCCTCATCACTGTCACCTTGTACTGACTGCAATCCTCACACTATGCTTCTGCAGTTCACAGATATGTGTTCTGTGAGTAACACAAGAAACAAATGGTTCCACACACTGACCAGCCCACAGATGACCCTACAGATGGGGGGTTTCTTGTCAGTTATTAAAACATGCATACTAGCCATTACCAGACACAACCTGTTAAATTGGCAGTAGTCTGAATGAAGCATAGCTACACTTACTTGCTGTAGTCATGTCTGGCACATCACTCTCCTGTCTTTAGGCTATTTTCCACTGTGTATGTTGTTTGAGGAATATCCAGATTTCCTCTGTGATGCTGTTTACCAAACACCAGATCCAGGTACCACTCACAGCGACTGTCATGGGTAAACACCAACATGATATTAGATATTGTACTGTGTTTCCATGCAATTGGCTATATGAATGTCACCACAGCTGTTCCACATGCAATCAGCTAGAGGAGGACTGCAATAGATGCAGAGGCCATCATCTGATCATGACCATCACTTACAAAACACAAGCTGCTGCTGAGCAGGTATACATCTTCACACCCACCAGAAAGTGTGTGGGAGGGACAGACAGAGGCAAAGTACATCAGAGAAGGGCTGGGAGACTAAACCTAAGCATCTTCTGTCACGCACCTACCAGTACAGGGGTTCAAACCCCTGACTGACTAGGCATTGCTATTATAAGTGCATGCAGCTACTCCATGTGCCACATAGCTGACATGTTGGTGTGCTGTAAGAACATATATGTGTGCTGGTGAATGACATCTGCAACAGAGATATAGTAGACATACATTAGGTGTAGCACACATGGCTGTCCACATGAACAGATGCCATTGTCAACACAACCACACTCTCTAACGGACTCAGACACATTGGCACACCTTGGCAGGCTCACAAATACACTTCCTAACTACTTAGTTTGCCACACTACAGTAATGCACAGGTATTACATGCACCACAGGGGTTATCCTGAGGTTCTATGGGCTAGGGCATGTGAACGTGTCTGACATCAGTCAGTTTGCCAATGGGAGTTATACTGGGTATGACTGTGGTTGGGAACATCATATCCCACATCCAGACACAAGGTGCCAGTACTGACATGCATGTGCTCATTGCTTCATGGGTGTGTAGTGGTTGGCTGTGCAAGATGGCTGTACAACACTGGGTGAGGGGTAATCCTTGGCATCAGGCCACCTCACAATGGTCTGCAGTGTGGTTCAGGGGTGTAGTGTCTGCAATATCCCACACAGATGGGTATTGTATGAACTGTTCTGTCATCCTGGTTACTATTGTGTGTGGCCATTGCTTTGCAATGCATGCCATGTCTGTGTTTGATAGTCCCTGACATGGACATTGCCTGGGATGTGCATATCCCACATTAATGTACAGTGACATGTGTAAGTGTCAAAAACAACTAAAGAACCATTAACGAAAAAGCAAACTAATGAAAAAACGCCAAGCTGACAGCAAACCAAAAGACAACTCTGCTTTATTCACTTTTAAACGCACAAAATAAGAACATTTTTCGTCCTGCTAAAATAGCAGAACTTCTTCAGAAATCAGCGTTACAATGAATTACAGTCCTTATATAAACTTTTGACCAGTTGGCGCCAAAATCAGCAACACAATTGATATGCATTTAAAGCTATATGTCTACCATAACAATATTTCTATTGATTTAGTTAAAATCTAAAAAAAAATATTAAATGAAGTAACTAAAATAAATTTAGCATAAATCAAGTTTAAAATAAATCATCTAATAAATGATCAAAAAAAGGCATTCATAAAAAGTCTCCTAAAAACCACATATTCTAGCTGAAGTGTACACATATCATATTGTAGTTTACATGACTTCATGCTATATCGGAAATACCCTACATTTACAACCAGTAGCAGCTTCTGTTCATGCAGCTATGTTCATATGAATTTTATTAAAAAATATATAATAATAATAATAATATATAACATATATAACTGCATGGAAGATATATAAAAAATATATATGAATATATGAAAATGGTGATGGTATGATTGATATTTCAAATAAATTGTTCCTTAAAACTACCATATACGTATTTAGTTGATATATACAAATATATGTTTTATATTTTATATTTTATATTTTGTATTTTGCATTTGAACCAAAATCCAAAAGTTAACGGATAATACCATTAATCCTCCTATAATACATTAGTTATAAGAGGCAATATATATACACGAAAATCATAGATTCCTACTTAGTCTTATCCATACCTAACATCTGTCTATGAAATCCATGAATTGTGTATTAATTATATAAAAGATGATATATATGAATTTGAAAGCTGAATATAGTTAAATTCCTCATCCATACTGAAAGAATTAAACTACTTTCATCTCTCTAAGCTCTTAAGTTTTAACAAGCACATAATTGAACATTTATCATTGAGACCAGGGTACATATAGGCATTAAGCCTTATTTGCCATAACAATTCTATTATTTCCAAAATTAAACTGATTGGACCTCCTCTTATATCCTGATTAACTTGTTGAACTACTTTAAATTTAAACGTATGTTCAGGATTTAATACAATGTGTCTAGATAAAGCATTCTCCTCCTTATGTTGGCTAATAGCCCTCATATGTTCTGAAACTCTCTCTTTTAATTTTCGATCAGTTTTTCCAATGTAAAACAATGGGCATGCTTGACATTTAGCTATATAAACCACTCCTTTGCTATTACAATTACATTTTCCTTTTAGGTTGATTTTATAACCATTAACTTCTATGCTATTTCCCATGTCCATTAGAAAACAATATGAGCAATGTCCACATTGCATCATTCCTTGATTTCTGATCGAAAAATATTTTTGCTTCTGAAAAATTTGTTTGAAATTATTAGTTTTTCTCCAGACAATTTTAGGTGTAAAATTGAATACTGAAGCTAAACTAACATCATCCTTTAATAATGACCAATTCTTAATTATTATCTCCTTAATGGATTTATAATTTGAAGAAAAATTAAATATACATGCCAAATCAAAATTTATACTAATATTGATTTTTCAACAATTGACTGATCTCTATTGTGGTCTTGCATGTTACTTTCCACAACTTTATCTCCTAATATAGGTGTATATAACCCACTTTTTCTTTTTGATTTCACTTCAAAAATGATGTCTTCTATCAATTCTATTGGGTATGCTCTATTTAGAAACATCTGTTTAAGAGTTGAGCATTCTTCTAGAAATTTTTCATCCGTTGTTATCATTCTTGCTGCTCGAACTAGTTGACCTTTTAATACTGAGCGCTTTTGATACAACAGATGCGCACTTGAGAAGTGTAAAAATTTATTTGAATATGTTGGTTTTCAATACACCCAAGCCTCATATTGCTTTTGTTGAAAATTTTTAGTTAATTGTATGTCCAAATATGCTATTGATGTAATATTGAAGGTGTAAGTAAAATTCAAAAATTCAGTAGAATGATTCAACATCTTCACAAAGATGTCAGCTGTCTGCTCTGTACCTTCAAAAATTACAAATATATCATCAATAAATCTCACATAGAACTTTACTACATCTTGGAACAAAGGTTCAGAAAACATATACGTACTTTCCCAATATGGCATCACCAAGTTCGCATAACTGGAACCACATGGTGATCCCATGGCTACCCCCTTCTTTTGTATATAATATTGATTTTCAAAGAGGATGAAATTATAGGAAAGAACTATATCTAAAAGTTCTTGTATTAGAGTAACTTCAGAATCCGACGCATGTTTTTGGCGCATCCTACTAGTAACCCATTCAATTCCTTCTGTATGTGGGATACTAGTATACAGTTCCTTAACATCAGTGGTTAAGAAATTGTATTCGTCTTTATATGTAAAATTATTTACTTTTTCCAGAAAACTCCATGAATCATTTATTATCCATTCTTCTTTTACAACATATTTCTTGAGAATAGAATCAATGAATTTTGCACATGCATATGTGGAAGAATTTCTCCCATCCACTATTGGTCTAAATGGGGGATTCTGTAAGTTTTTATGAATCTTAGGCACCCCGAAAATACAAGGTGCTCTCGGTGCCATTATCACCAAATAGTTATAAGCATGTATATCGAATCTACCCTCAATGAACAACTCATTCAAAAAAACTTTTTATGAATTGATTAACCTTATTGTACTCATTAAGTGACGCTATTTCATAAACATCAGTTGACATAATCTCTCTTATATGTTGGACATAATCTGGGACATCCATAAAGACTAGACCACCGCCTTTATCCGGGTTCATTATTCTGACATTAGCCATTAATAAACATTCCAAACTATTTCTCTCCTCAACTTTTAAATTATCAATAAATTTGGAACTGTTCTTATTCAGTTCCCTTAAATCCAATTCACATATTTTTTCAAAGATACCCAGCGAATTGTGAAGGGGTGGATTGAAACAACTTGCAACTCTAAAGTTATGTACATTATTGGTTGCATCTCGTTGCCCTCCTAACAAATATTTTAGATTTAGTTTCCTCACAAAAAGCTTTAAATCACATATAGTTTCTGCTAAATTCATCCTACATGCTGGAACAAATGTTAAACCTCTAGAGAGAATGTCCGCTAAATTCTGTGTGACCTGAAAAGAAGAAAAATTATAAATTGTAAAGTCGTTATCTTTATTTTTGATCAAATCAGGTCCACATATATCATCAATATTACTGGTCATCTCCTGTTGTTCTGGTTCCTTTTCCTGTTCCATTGCTTTTTCCGTGTGTTGTTTGGAAAACCCTGATAATTATTATTTTTATTATTGTTGTATGCTTGATTATTATTTTCTGCTTTCCTATTATTATTATGTCCCTTCAACCTTTCGCTTCTTCTCACTTGCGTATCTTCCATCAAGGAACTATCTTCTTGTTGTTTTTCACATACTTGTATTGTTGGTGAGTTATTATTTGTATTAATATTGCCATCCCTTGACTGATTTGAATTTGAGTCAAAAGAGCTTAGTCGCTTATTAGGCCAAACCTGAGCCAGCGGTGGTTGTGGATACGCTTGACCTCTCTCATATTGCGCTCTATCCCTTTCCAGTTTTTTAATTTTGGTTTTCCTCATTTTCTCTGTGTGTTGCTCTATACTTTGAAAACACCTGGTATAATCATATTTATACCGTGAAAAGTCTATATGCCCTTTGCCACATCCAACTTCTCTATTTCTTCTTCTATATCTTTAATTGTGAGAGTATAGTGTTTTATCATAATCTGCATAAGCTGGAAACCCTGCTGATTAAACAACTGAATGAGCTCTTTATGAAATAAAGACCCCGGTACTAACCCGGTTGGATAGCGCCAACATCTCAGTCCTTTTGGAACAATTTCAGCTCTTAAACACTCTTGAAAATATTCAATTTCAAGATTCAACTTTTTATGTTTGAGCATATTTGCATCTAAGTCATTTAATAAATCCGATAAAATTATGTCATTTTCACCTAAACTATCCGAAGCATTAATGCCTTGATCTGATTTATATAAGCCAGTAAGGTAAGCCAGTCTTTTAAATTGGGCATTTTTGTTGAATCTCTCAAAATAGGCTGAATTGCTTCATTAATGTTAGCCGATGTCGTGGCTACATTATCTTGATCTAATCTTGACATACCATGCCCATACTGTCCATTTTGTTCATTAGGTTGTTGTAAAGAATTACGAGAAACAGTACCTGCTTGGGTATACACTACTCAAACTCCTTCGGCCATAGCTGGTTCTACCATATGCTCGAGTTGTTGCTGCTCATTATTGACCCTTCGGTCCCTTGGTGCTGTGTACCCCGATGCTGTTATTATATCTTCATTTGTGTCAGTAATAACGATCCGGTTTTGCTGTTGCTGTTGGGAAGCTGCTACATTATCCAGTCTTACGCTCATATTTTCAACTTTTTGAGACAAAAGTTGAATGAGCATAGTAAGTTTTCCAATCGCATCTCCTTCGTTTTCTTTGTCCGTTAACTCATCCCTTAGTAAGCGAGGAGTTGCTTCAAAGGACTTGTCTGCCATGGCGTATAAACAACAACTAAAGAACCATTAACGAAAAAACAAACTAATGAAAAAATGCCAAGCTGACAGCAAACCAAATAAGGCTTAATGCCTATATGTACCCTGGTCTCAATGATAAATGTTCAGTTATGTGCTTGTTAAAACTTAAGAGCTTAGAGAGATGAAAATAGTTTAATTCGTTCAGTATGGATGAGGAATTTAACTATATTCAGCTTTCAAATTCATATATATCATCATTTATATAATTAATACACAATTCATGGATTTCATAGACAGATGTTAGGTATGTATAAGACTAAGTAGGAATCTATGATTTTCATGTATATATATTGCCTCTTATAACTAATGTATTATAGGAGGATTAATGGTATTATCGGTTAACTTTTGGATTTTGGTTCAAATACAAAATATAAAATATAAAATATAAAACATATATTTGTATATATCAACTAAATTGGTATTTTAGAATACGTGTATGGTAGTTTTAAGGAACAATTTATTTGAAATATCAATCATACCATCACCATTTTCATATATTCATATATATTTTTTATATATCTTCCATGCAGTTATATATGTTATATATTATTATTATTATTATTATTATATATTTTTTAATAAAATTCATATGAACATAGCTGCATGAACAGAAGCTGCTACTGGTTGTAAATGTAGGGTATTTCCGATATAGCATGAAGTCATGTAAACTACAATATGATACGTGTACACTTCAGCTAGAATATGTGGTTTTTAGGAGACTTTTTATGAATGCCTTTTTTGATCATTTATTAGATGATTTATTTTAAACTTGATTTATGCTAAATTTATTTTATTTACTTCATTTAATAATTTTTTTAGATTTTAACTAAATCAATAGAAATATTGTTATGGTAGACATATAGCTTTAAATGCATATCAATTGTGTTGCTGATTTTGGCGCCAACTGGTCAAAAGTTTATATAAGGACTGTAATTCATTGTAACGCTGATTTCTGAAGAAGTTCTGCTATTTTAGCAGGACGAAAAACATTTTTATTTTGTGTGTTTAAAAGTGAATAAAGCGGAGTTGTCTTTTGGTTTGCTGTCAGCTTGGCATTTTTTCATTGACATGTTTAAGTGTACCTGGTTTGCCTGGCACATGTTATGTACACAGACTGTCATCATCAGATCTGCCAATCCTGGCCTGGTGTGGCAGGACCTGCTAATAGACAGTAGGCTGACCCTGCACCTGCATTGATAGCATGATACAGGTATTCCCTGTTGTCAATGGCATCTGTCCATACAGGGCATGTGCGTAAGGCATAGTATGTCCTTTGTGGATCACATTTGATGGCACCACATATGTTGCAGGCATCCAGTGGGGAACATAGTGAAGGTGCATTGTCCGCAGTTATGTGCCTATTGTACTGGTGGACAGGGTGCCATACACTCTGCAGCCCACTGCAATCAAACCATGCCTACTATCTGTCAACAATGTGCAGGGTACTAGCAACATAGCGGGATTTTCTAGGCAAGTGTGTTTGTGTATGACACATGGGTTCAGACCATATTCTGGGTAATAGTAGTGTTGGTTACTTTGTTCACCAGGCCTTTTGCCAGATGTAGGGGTATGGCTTGCCAACCCAGTCTCTTGGCTGATTGAAATCTGTAATCCTCATGAGGTGGACATTGTGACATATACTATGGCCACTATATAGGAAAACTACAAAACCCACTCCTCAACATGCCCAGTGGTTAGGCACTCACAGCCACCTCCACACATGCTCTGACTGACACACACACACCTGCCATGTCTTGGAATAGAACTCCTACCTAACTAGCTTATCACACTACAGCATTACGCAGTCATAGCACATGCTACAGAGATTACTAGGCTACCCTGTCCCCAAAGGTCTATTTCACATGGAATGACTGCAGCAGGTTTACCAAAGTAGGGCATTTCAAATTTCCTGCAAGTGAGTAGCCCAAAATGCATTGCTCACAAAACTGACAGTGAGACACACACAACATATCTGACATGTGCTGGTATAGATCCCATGACCAAGATCTATATCACACTACTGCATGGAGATGTTATAGGACGCACCACGAGGATTACTTGGGAACTCATTCCCCCAGAGGTGTATTTGACAAGGAATGACATCAGCAGGATTACCAAGGTAGAGCATTGTAAATGTTTTGCGAGTGAGTAGGCTATAATGCATTGCTCACTACACAGACATTGAAACACACACAACACATACATAACTGCCATGGTTGTGGATGGAACCCTACCACAGTTCTAAATCACACTCCAGCAGTACTCAGTTACCTGATGCGCTACAGAGATTACTGGGTTACAGTAGTTCCAGAGGTGTATATCTAGGTGGGTGACATCAGCATCCTTGCCAAAGTTGAGTATATGAATTGTAAGAGTGTGTGTACTCTAAAATGCATTGCTCCCTTCTCAGGCAGACAGACACACACAGTTGACAAGTCTGGAATTAGAACACCTACCAAACTAGTTTCTCACACTACAGCATTACACAGTTACAGGACGCGCTACAGAAATTACTGGGTTACAGCAGTCCCAGAGGTGTATTTCTAGGTGGGTGACATCAGCACCCTTGCCAAAGTTGAGCATGTGAATTGTAAGGAGTGTGCATACTCTAAAAAGCATTGTTCCCTTCCCAAGCAGACAGACACACACACACACAGTTGGCAAGTCTGGGATTAGAACACCTACCAAACTAGTTTATCACACTACAGCATTACGCAGTTACAGGACGTGCTACAGAAATTACTGGGTCACAGCACTCCCAGAGGTGTATGTCTAGGTGGGTGACAGCAGGATTGCCAAAGAAGGGCATTTCAAGTGTACTGCGAGTTGTAGATGTTTTTTACCTCTGTGTACCTGCTAGTTACTGTCGCAAAAACACATTTACACCTGCTTAAAAGTGTCTTATTCAGTCCTAAATGACAGGATCAGCAACTCTTGCAGGTCTTGAACCCTGGACCATGCACACCAAGGTCACTGGACTTACCACTAAGCCATTTCAGTTGTATACATGTGTCATGGTTTTTATAATACACATGTTACTACAGGTATTCCACAGTACTGAAAACAAATGGGACAGTCACTTTATGTACATATGTACAGTACCCTTGAATGTACTATACACTGTGAACCAACATAGACAAGTCTACATATGTACAACTGTTATAACTAAATACTAAATATATATGTGCACTTACGGGATGTGTACATACACATATATCTATAGATATATCTATATATCTATATATATATATATATATATATATATATATATATATATATATATATGCATATACACAGACATAGCTATAGCCATATATATAAACATGTCTGAACACCCTTTGTGACACAGAAGAGTCCCAAAGGAATTGACGTGTACACAAAACAGAGGCAACGCTTGTTTTATAACATTTAAATCTTAATCAGTTCACCAGAGAAGGGATGGTTGTTGTGTATGTGGAGTTTGGGGTGGGGAATGATGGCTAAAGAAATATACCCTGGGGATTGTGGAGTTTGGGTGGGGGAATGATGGGTATGGCCATACACCCCCGGGACCACATCTGTGTCACTGCTCGACAGTGGCACAGGAAAATAACATACCCAACAGTAGTCGTTCTGGACTGTTTATTCTTTTCTATCCCTAACTATGTAATAATTGGTAGACTCCACTCACCACAGATGACTACCATGGTGTGCCGTATGTTAAAAGACATAACACATGTGTATGCCTGGTTACAGGGTAGTCACACACACACAAACACACACACTTGCCAGTATTATGCTTACAAGTCTTGCCTATATAAAGGTAACTAGTAGAGTGGTATGTGCCACATAACCCATACAATTACACTTACTCAGATTCTGCTTCTGAGCTGAGTGACATCACAGGACTGATTACGTGCAATGGAGAGGGGGGAAAAGGGTGGTTTAGCAGATGATAAGGATAAAGGCCAGTGCAAGAGGTGGTTTCACTTTGGAAAGCAGTAAAGCCCACTGTCATGACAGGATGCAGATACAAATACACACACACAACCACACTCGGCCATTTGCTGACATACACACACACACACACACACACACAGTTGCCAGTGGTGGGATCAGAACTCCTGCCTATCTACAGATCACTATTACAGTACTACTCAATTACAAGACACGACACAGAGATTACACATTTCAAGGCAGTCAGAATGGCCTTCTAAGATTGAGGACATCAGCAGGGATACCGCCAGTTAAGATGTACATAGCTGTAAACTTGTGTGTTTAAAGTAGGAGTCCATTATGACCTGTATGCACAAACAAGGCACATCATCTGCAGGTAAGACATAGGTAGGCATGAGAGGTATAGTTGTAGCACAACAAGCCCTGAACTGGAGTATGTTCATCTGTGGAATAGACAACTACTATCACTATACAGGGTTACAGTGGTCATGCTCATACACATTGAATCACAGGACTTGTTTGGATGCATTGACTCCAATTGCACAAGGTCACAGTGGGCATGCTCATACACTTAGTAGCACAGGTCCGTTTGGGATGCACTATGACTACAACTACACATGGTTATACTGGGCATGCTCATACACTTAGAGACAAATGGCTTGTTTGGATGCACTGACTCAAATTACACAAGATGGCAGTGGGTACGCTCATACACTTAGTAGCACAGGGCTGTTTGGGATGCACTCTGATTCTAACCACAGAAGGTCACAGTGTGCATGCTCATACACTTAGATGTACAGAACACATTGTAATGGACTCCTATTGTAAACACACAGGTTTACAGCTATGTACATCTTAACTGTCAGTATATATGCATATCATACAGGTTTACTACCAGATACCTGTATGTGGCCCGTAAATTATATATCTGCATCTGTGCTGTGTGATACACATGCATACATGTACATGAAGTACTGCCATATATATATGTGAATAATACACAATCATGGATGTGTGAAAGTGACAGACAATAGGTTAACTGAGACACACAGGTGTATGCTAACTACAGCATGTGTCACACACATTGCTGCACCTGAAAGGCATACATTGATATCAGGTTGTGGACAGTGGCATTATACTTGGAACAGTGGCATGTGCAAGCATAATATGTGAGCCCCATAGTCTAATGGTATTGAGGTGCAGGTGTCAAGATGACCTCTCCCAGCTGTGTTAGTAGTTGTCATTATTAGCAGGACCGCACCACTAAGCATATCTGACATTGGTCATCTACACAACATCTGCTGTTGTCTGTCACCTTAGATGTAGCATTTGATACCAAGCACAATACTGCCACTAGCAATTATGTCATGGTACGAGTGGCAACTGCTTGACCAAAACAATGAGCCAATGTCTTGCTGTAATTATGATGTTGTCCAGTGTCTGACATTCTGGGATGTCATGAATGAAAAAAGACATGCCTTTGTCACAGAGCACATGCATCCATGATTCAAGGGAGTGTGGATAATACCTAGGTCACATTTACCCATATAATGGCATTCCAAGGCACATGTCCTAAACACTGAAGTAACACCCTGACACCTACAAGTCAATTGCATTGGATGCATATGCTAACCAGTGCTAGATGTGTGGCTTTCGTAATCCATTTGCTCAATGTAGACCCTACAATGGGGAATACTGACATCTGTGCAGTGAGGAACACCTGGCTGAAGGCTCTGTAGTGCACAATAGCACTACCACCATATAACTCAGATCCAGACATGTGGGCCATAACACTGGTACGGACCACTCCAGGTTGTGGTGTCCACATATTCATAAAGGCTACTCACAAGTAAAGATCACCACTCTGACATAATCCATCACAAATGTGTCAGGTACAGGTGACCATGGCAAAAGCTGCATTCTAGGTTGTATCCTCATATACATCCACCACCATGTCCTCAGACTACCAACACACATCCATACATGTGGTATGAAATAGTATGGTAGAACACCAAATAACCTTTGACTGGTGGACTGTACCTAGCCCTACATCAACTGTGCAAAGTACCCATGTACTGACACAGTTGCATAATGTGTTATGCAATGCAATAATGCCACTGTTTGTAGCCAGGTCAGTTGTACACATTCCAGGGTCCCTTGGATATTGTCAGCATTAACACAGTTAACTGTTGCTGTATACCAGTAAGCAACACTCTCATGGTTGGATATGACCTAGATGTACCTGCCCTGGATATGTACATCCCACACTCATACAACATAAATGAGAATACCATTGCTGTTGTTGTCCTTTGTACATACAGGTGGCTACATTCATTACACACATGCACATGGAAGATAGGTCCATGGCTGCTGAATGCTAACAGTACATATGGTTTGATATCTATGTTGACAGAGGTATTATTCCCTCACTACTGATCACCCATGACACCTATCATATCATGCAACAACCCACGTGGCATGTATGTCATTAGACATGTCCACCAAATGCAATGCCTACAAACATACCCAAATAACAGGATCATAGGACCTACACACATAGCCTGTATTGACAGACTCAGGGAAATACAGCTATGCTCTGCATGTTCCTGATTAGTTACAGGTGATATGTCCATGACATGTACAGCCATGTGTGCCCACAGCTCCTACATATACCCCATGTCAACAATTGCAAGCCATGCATGCTGTGTGCTTTCTGGACATTAACCTTCTTACCACAATAGCCAGAACGTGCTGGGTGAGATATTTACAAGCCACAGACCTCACACATGCTTGAATAAGTGTAATGCCTAGCTCAAACAGAGCACCTTGCTGGCACTCTTCAAGTAATCATGAGGTATGTGTGGCTAATATGGTGTGGGTGTAGCAAATATGATGTGCTCACTGTTGACCATTACAGTGCCCTGGCTTCACAGTGGAACTGTCAACTAACAGTTTGTGGGATCATGACATGGAATATTGCTGTGTGTGTGTGTGTGTGTGTGTGTGTGTGTGTGTGTGTGTGTGTGTGTCTTGCTGATGTGCTGTTGGCATAAATGTACACTTGGCTACTCAATGAAGGTGGCTGTGTGTCCTACCAGTACATGAATACAGCATCCATTATGGTGTAATGCTCAGCTAGGTTTCAGACATAGTGTGGGTAAGGTGTGGAATGTATCCTCATGACCTGCTAGTTTACTTACTGATGGAGACTGCATATGTGTACATGCATTGATGTGTGTTTAGATTCCATGCGTGTGCAGTATCTGATGTTTGAAGGTGACTGTTGTCTTAGTACATCATGCAGTTGCAATGCAGCCTCAACATTGCCAGCTGTACATGGTGATATGCTCATAGTACAGTAAGCTGTACTTTAGGTATGGACAGATGTTTGGACATAACTACTAAGTGGTGGGGCTACTCTGCAGATGAATGATTACTGAGGACAGCTCACAGGTGTGTTACAACCATTCCTACAATAACCTGTGTAACTGCTAAGCTATGGTTTTGTTAATTGAAGGGGAAGACACACAATGTAGAATACAGTAAGGGTGACACCGAAGGCAAACATCTTGATACCTGGAACAGTAACACCTCCCCTGTGCATATCTTGTGCATATATTGGCACAGCTGGCAAAGGAAAGAGTCAGTATGCTTTGTAGCTCATGCGATAGTGCTGTCGCACTGTAATGCCTATCATGTGATAGGCAGGTGTTTGATTCACAGTACTGGCACGTGTGTGTGTGTGTGTGTGTGTGTGTGTGTGTGTGTGTGTGTGTGTGTGTGTGTGTCCATATATGTCACGTATGGTGGGGAATACATCCCAAATGTTTTTCACTCTCCTGTACACTGTTGTAGACATCTGTACAGAGTGAAGTGTAGAAAGCAAGACACAGGCAGGTGTTTGAATCACACACATGTCAAGTGTCTGTATGTGTGTGACATAGGTGTATATATTTGTGAATGCCGCAGTGTGTGTGTGTGTGTGTGTGTGTGTGTGTGTGTGTGTGTGTGTGTGTGTGTGTGTGTGTGCGCATGTGTGTATGTATGGCTATCTGGTCCCTGGAGTGAGGCTGTATTTTACAATAGTGAAATGATAAGACCCCCTCCCCCATCCACTCAATGCAATCTAGTATCCCTATTGATGTCATCAATCTTAGAAGGGCATTCTAACTGCCTGTAAACATGTACACCCTGGGGTGAGGCTTGTTGTTACATAGCCTACTGATGAACCCCCCTCCCCACATACACTCACCACACTCTAGTATCCCTGTTGATGTCCTCGATCTTAGGCCATTCTGACTACCTGTATATGTGTAATCACTGTGGCGTGTCTTGTAATTGTGTAGTACTATAATGATGATTTGCACATAGGCAGTGGTTCTCATCCCAACACTGGCTGTGTGTGTGTGTGTGTGTGTGTGTGTGTGTGTGTGTGTGTGTGTGTGTGTGTGTGTGTGTGGGTGTGTCAGAGTGTGTGTTACTGTGTCTGTGAATCCCTGAGTGTGTGGGTGTGTTACTGTGACTGTGAATCCCTGAGTGTGTGGGTGTGTATGTGTATGCCTCCTGTCATGAGAGTGGGTATTACTGCCTCCCAATAAGAAGCCACCTTTTCCACTAGCCTTCACCCTTGTCATCTGCTAAACCACTCCTTTACCTCCTCCCCACTCCAGGTAACTATACCTGTGATGTCACCCACTATGGATGTGACAGCTCTGGCCACAGTAGCTTACTACACAGCTATCATGCTCTTGGATCATTAGATTAGTAAACATGTTTGAAACATGGGAGATTATAACTGTGATGTGGAAGCTACAAAGTGCATGCAGGTATTGTCATACAGACCTGTGAGTAGTCTACATTTACATATGGGACACTAACCACAAACACTGACATCCCCCGGTACATGCAATTACACCTGAAAGAGGAAGGCAGAACAACAAGATCAACATGCAGTTACTGTTGTTACACATGATACATACTGTCGAAAGTACAAATGCATTCTAAAACTGTAGTACATGGTATGTCTGCTGCTTGTCAACACCACTCAACAATTGTAATCTACAAATGTCTTCCTAGTATGTTCACCCTGTGCATCAGACCATATGAGCATGTCCCTTCACCGATGGTTTGGATGACAGGGATGAGGCACAGGCATCATCATATGCACAGGGTGATAATGTTTGCCTGAGGCCAAGTCTGCACCATTGGAAGACATGATGTGTGTGGGTTAGGGCCTTTGATCTCATTGGGCGTGTGTGGATGTTATGCGTGTGTGTGTTGTGGTGCCCTACATTTGTTTCAGGTGTGTGCGTGTATCTATGCACACAGGTCTGGCATGTGGCTGGCCTACACAGGGGTATTATTGGCAGCTGCAGACTGTACAGGGCAGGTTTCACAATTCACGGTGTCCAGGCACGGCCACGTGACCTGCGCCTGCCAGGGGTTGCATGGGCACTACCAGGCAGAGGTCCAGATTAGGTACTGTCTGATGACACATGTCCACTGGAGCCGTGTCCCTGTTGGGACTATCCAGGACCACGTGCATGTGGCCTGCTGTGGCCTGGTGTGGACAGCATAGCACCAGCTGCACTGCTGCTGCTACCACCACTATGGGAGCGGGCATGTGAAGTAGCATGTTCATGTAGACCTTCAACAGGTGATGTAGCTGGCCTATGTCCACGTGCCCAATGCCTCACTCCGACTAGATGTTCCAGCACAGACATTCCACACTCGAGGATTGACATGCCATGGTCAAGGACTCCCACCAAGTCACCCAATCATCTATCCAAAACATCTGCAAGATGATGGTGAGCATTTGCAATTGCCTGGATGTTGTCAGTTAAAGAACAGACAGTAACCCTCTGAAGTCTCAGACCTTGTCTGTTTTGCCATTCAGCACGTGCCTGTGCCTCCATTACAGCCTGAAACATGCGTCTGGTGACACCAACTGATGTGCTATGTCTTGCAGGGGCATGTTGGCCAGAGGTCCTCCTATGAGCAACACTGGGCACATGCCTGTGTGGGACATCACCAGACAGTCGGCTGGGATCATGGTTTGCAGTCACACCTTCCATAGTCTCCACACTTTCCTGTTCCATGCTACCACCCACCAACTGTCCTTCCTTTATGGCCATTGGTGATGGGGTATGTGTAGGCATGAGAACTGTGTGCAGGGATGAGGGGGATGCAGGTGGAATGGCAACCAATGGCACAGATTCAGCCCCTGACAACCCTGCCTGTGCCTCAATCATACCTTCATCATCACTGCTAGAGTCTGTGGGGACACTAACATCAGGTGGACTGCAGGAGGGCAACGCACCTACATCAACACCTGTGAGGAGCAGACAAGAACTGTAAATTACAAGTTATACAGCACAGTACACAGACACACACACACACACACACACACACACACACACACACACACACACACACACACACAGACACACACACACAAACAGACACAGACAGAGACACATGCTATGGCACCCAATGGCATACAACATGCATGTGATATGGCAGAAGGTATTCAGCGGAGACATTTATAGTGGTAGTTATCATACATTCCTGATTTTCACACAACAGCATGCATGTGTTATAGGAGAAGGCATGCACCTTACACAATTATAGTAGTAGTTAGCATAAATCCCTGTGTTGCACCATTTGTGTAAGTAGGTTATGCCCCAAACCTGCAACACAATGCATGCACTATGCACCATTGCACCGCACTGCCATGTTTTGTGCAACATACCCAACATGTTAACAGACCATTGTTGACCTTTGTACATCTGCCACTGATGCTTTGTGTTGGCCACTGCCCCAATGTGTGAGGAGGACATGAGCAGAAGGGTATGTTGAGTGAATACTATGTTTGCCTGAGCCTTAGCTTGCATATCTCCCCCAAAGCAGTGCATGTCTGTTCAACAATATTCTGCTTACCCCTGAGCTCAGTCTACAGACAATGTGCATGTGGCTGTACACACATGTTTGACATGGCTGTCCCTACTTTGCAATGGTGCCACAGACCAGCACTGGTTAACAGTACACACAATGGTGTCCTATAATATACAGTGAGGTAATGGTGTGCCAATGCAAGGGCGTGTTATACTAACATGGACCTTCAGCTGATGCAATGTTGTCAGTCCACCCTACAGATATACAGTGACATACTGCACATTGAGCTGATGTGCATAGCCATTGCATAGCATTATGTGGCTTCATTATTGCTATACAGTGTGAGTTACAAACACAGTTCATAGCCATGACTGTGTTCAGATACAATACATATCTAATGTGGAATGTGACCCACGTCACTGAGGTGTATACACATTAAACCCTAATGTGGAATGTGTGACACAGGTCACTGAAGGGTATACAGATGACACCCCTGCACATCTGCAACCATATTGCTGATGCCTGGCAACTATGCCCACACATGGTTAATTTAGCAGTACTCCATGTCCCACATGCCATCTGTGTACCTCACACACATGAGGAGCAAACATGACAGTGATGTCTGACACCAGCAAGGTGAATGTACTGTATCTGTGGCCTGATGTGGTTGTATGTGTATGTTGTGCAACACATGTATGTATTTGGATACTGTATAGGTGAATGCTTTCATGTTGTGACACACTCATGATGTTCAAGACATGTTATGTGGTGGTTTGATGTCATGCCTACACAAGCTGTGCACAGGCCTGTATGATGCTTAGTGTTTCACATCTGCAGTATCACCATTACACAAAGGCCATAGTTGTATTGTGTCGAACCAATGCACAACAGGGTGTACACACATGTACATCACTTCTACTGTGTCTGTTGTTTCATGTCTCTGGCCATACTCCATGGCTATGTGTAAACATGTTTTGTCCAGTGGTTGTGCTGGGCATCTATTTCACATGTCCATGTTGTCCCATATGACATACACCCATAGATGTCATATGCTCCACTGAGGACAGGTTTATGCAGACAAAGGGTGGTATGTTTGGGATGTGAGATATGTTTTGCAAGATAGTTAAGCAATGTTGCAGTCAGCTCACTAAATTTCATGGACATGTCAGATAGCACATGACATTGTGTGACATTCATAGCAAGGGTATAATCTACAAGGGTGAATCCTGTGGGATGGTCATACTCCAGCTCCAAAACATTTAGAGTGTGTGCACACATATGCTCCCTCTATAGTAATGTTTGTATTCCCCACATGTGTAATGCTGATCTGTAATACATGTCCCTACAGTGAGCCACCATTGTATTCACAACTGTCTACACATCTGGCAATGACAGTTTGTAAGGTTTAGTGTAGGTGTTTTATATAGTCCTTAATTATTCCACATGGGTAACCACTGTGATGCATTGCAGGTCTGAGCTGTATATATTAACAGGGCCACCATACATTATGTGCACATGTGCTAAATGGCCACATGGCAGATAGCATGCAATTTATATGATCTGTGCATTATCGAACGTGATAAATAAGAACAATCTCACCTGCAACACGCTGCTGTCGCTGTGAAATGCCAGAGGTACCTAAATAGGAGTGTCACAGCAGTAAGATCATTATCCACACCTGTGTGATAGCTACAGGGTGCAATGTGCATGTTAGCACATAAGCCAGTACAATAGACCATACTATGGAGTAGGCACATCTGTGCATACATAGAGTAGCAAACTATAGTATGTGGCATGTGTTCATACATGCCTTGCATATGTTACATTACATATTGTACAGTAACACATGTAACTATATGAAATATAGTTGTGTTATATGTGCAGTAGTGCCTTACCAGGCAACTCCAGGCTCAGTGGTTGTGAGACACCCACCTCCACAATATCAGCTAAAGCTTGTGGATGGCATTCTGCAGGTGTCCCTGGGTTGGCCAGTAGCTCCTCAGTACATGTGAGTGGAGGCTGGGTAAGTGGACCCCCACCTGTTGTACCTTGTTCCCTGGCATTTGCATTTACACGCTGTTTTGCCCATCTAATGATGTCAGTACAGTGTTGGCGCACCTGCTGATAGGTGCAATTGTGGCCGCCAACATCATTTATCCTCCTGCGCAGTTCCTCCCACTGGGCATTGCACATGACCCGTCAGTTGATGGAGGGGTATCCCTTGTGGTTTATGTAGCACCTACCCTGCACACCGGGTGGTGACTTGATGTGTATGTGCGTGCAGTCTATTGCACCCAGTACCTCTGGGTATTCTGCCACACTGTGGAAGAGATGCATATTGCTGGCTAACTCCTCCTGTGTTCAGGGAAAGTATATGTGCTCATTAGCATTTGGTAACATGACATCCAGGAACTGGTGAGTTACCCTGGATGCTGATGCCTGTGAGATCCCCATGATATCCCCAGTCAGCCTTTGAAAGGTACCTGTAGCTAGTATTCTCAGGCTTACGCATACCTTCGTATCCACTGGGATGGGTTCCCCTCTGTTTGTTCTGGCTCTGAGGCGTGGCCGGCACAGCTCCACAAGTTGCTGTAGGGTGACCCTGTCCACCCTGTAATGCTCTATCTCCAGATCATGTAACCCCTGGTAGGTTACCCTGGGTCTGAACACTCTTCTCCTCTTCTCTTGCCTAGGGTGGTTGTGAGCATCATCTTCCACACCTCCTTCAGACTCCAACACATGCTGGTGGATCAAAGCTATGGCAGCCCCTAACATGTACATATAAAAAGTTCCCCGTCTGTATACACCAATGGTGCAGAGTGTATGGGAATACACAAGTGTGTGAGGTGTTTTCACACTTTATACTATTGTGCTATGGATGCTGCTGATGTCATTGGGTGTGTATGAGCAATTCCAGCTGTAGGGTATCTTAATTATGGGATTTACAGTGAGTATTGCAAGTGTGGACTGCCACTGTGGTGCAATGGTAGTGTTGTTGCCTCACAGCAAGAGGTTCTCCCGTTCAATTCTTAGCTGGTGTGCAAGGAGTGCCTACTATGTGGAGTCTGCATGTCCTCCCTGCGGTCGAGTGGCATTCCGAAAGACATGCATGAATGGGCATGCCTTCGTTGAAGGCTGGGCATCGAGCTGGCAACTCAGCACCGTAAAAACCTACTGCCAATCATTAGTGGACCGGAGTTCCGCTGTGGCGACCCGTAACCGGGAAAAGCCGAAAGACAAACAACAACAACAACTGCAAGTGTGGGGCCTTTAGTGTGGAGTTCTGCTTGCCTGCCTTGATTAATCTGTTTCCCTTTAATTCACTTTTATACCAGGATCCCCTCCCATTATCAGGCATGCCTCTACCTGCCATCTTGCTTGTTTTGTACTTTCCCTGCCCAGTCATATGTTGCAAATTGTGTCTTGTAGCTGATATAATGCAAATCTGCTTTGTTCTGCTGTGACACTTTACTGTTTTCTTTGCAGTACAGCCCCTCCCCTTTCCTGTTCTTCAGGTAGCTGCTTGCAGACTTGTTAGCTGTTGTCAATGGCCCACTCTAGGTTCCTAGGTGTTAATTAGTCATTTGTACTCCAATTTCCCTGCTGCAGCATTTCCTTATTTTTTCCTATATTCTTCCTGTTTCAGCTCCGGTGCACGCCTCGCAATCCCATTTACTGAGTTTAAGCATGTTTTAATCTCCGTTCACATGCATATTCGGTTACCTTGTGTGCTCTCAGATAAGCAAAGCTATAGCCAATTCAACACACCCCTTTCCTGCAGCTTTGCTTAGCTATGGGAAAACCGGTTTAGCAATGCTCCAATCTGCTTACAGCAAAGGTGATACAACCCTCTCTTGATGTCATTTCTATCTCAAGGGTGCACCTCGGTGTTATAACGCTACGCTGTGAGGTGCATCCTTACACTAGCGGGGAATCTGTGATTCACTATTACTCCTCTCATTTGCATGGCTTTGCCTACTAATTCCTATCTACCGTGCACAACATTGTCACAGCCCCTTAGCAACCCTTGCATCGTGGTGTGGTGTAACATGCCTGCCATTGACTATTATGGGGAAATCATGATATGTGTTACATTGCAGTTTTATTCTATATTTTTCTATTTTCCTTGCAATCCGGTTTGCGTGCCACTGCCCTGCGCTTAAACTTCGCGATAGTACAAAAAATTAAATTAAATGTTCTTTTTATATTTTGTACATTTTTTATGCCAATGGCTATATATTTAGCCATTGGCATATATTAACAATATAATACATGTGTTTGGCCAGCTGTCATGGCTCCAGTTTTATGTTTGCAAAAATGTAAACCTTTTTTTACGGTTTACATTTCTGCATGCTTACACTACGCCTGCACCACTTCCTGGATCGCTAAATACCTTCATTTGCATGCTACACTGCTGCAAATGGGGTAATTAGCATACAGGAGCCAGGAGCTGTGTGGGCATAGTGTACGCAGGTAGTGCACGTGGAAACAGCTCATACCTGGATTGCTCGCTGGCCATATTTGGTATTGGAACACCAATGCTATGCATGCACCTGGCGTAAGCCTTTCCTATATAGGTACCAAATGGTATTTTTGGTGTATTTTGTAGCTGAGCATCCCATTGTCGCTAAGGAATATATTTGTAAAGTCTCAAAGGTGAACTGACATTTAGTCTTTTATACAGAGGTACCAAATGTAGGGGTGCACATGGCTTCACCGTCTCAATCTGATATGTTACATTATCCTCAGTTTCCTTTAAGGGTATATGATTTCTACTCTGTTTGGCCTGCACAGCAAAAGTCTAGGATATATTTTTGTTTAAGATGTTATATGGTATACCATCATATATTATATATACATATATATATATATATATATATATATATATATATATATATATATATATATATAAATGTGTGTGTGTGTGTGTGTGTATGTGTATGTGTGTGAGTATGCATCTGAACTTTTTTTCTATTTTACCTGATATTTTTGGTCTGTTCCTCATAAAATCTCTGGTTTTCATATAATTTAGAAAATGAATGCAAATACAAATCCTGTTATTCAAGAAACTTTCTAAATTTATAAGAGTAATATTTAAAATCTGTCTCTATTTTGGGGCCTTTGTCCCCACCATTATTTCATGTTTTGTAAAGATTTATTGCCCTAAGAGTTTGAGAGGTATACATAATAGGTAAGTGAAGGTGGAAAGATTCAAATCCTGTAACTTATGCATAGAAAGCAGCTTATTAAGAGGTCAGAGCTTCCACTGTGCTAACTGCCAGATTAGGGCCTCACTGTTTATTTTTAGGGCTTTTTTAACATTAGCCCTTGTGTCTAACAAGCGGAAGAACTATATTAGAGGTTGGTAGGTGTGATCATCAAATATGGTTTCCATCTGGAGCCTGCAGCAGTACATGTTAGGACCACAGTCATGATTTGGTGCATAGAGACCAGGTACATGTATGCAGTATGGTTGAGAAACATCATAATACCTACCATACCAGCCTAGAGAGACATCAGCATGACCCATTGCCAAATAATACATTGTGCTGATTGGTGGTATAGATGGCCCATTGAGTGTAAATACAATCTGCTTCAGGAGGCTCTCCATTCAGACTACATAGCTGCTCACTACTTTCTGAATTGTACTCTCTACAGCCACCTCATGCAATGCAGGTGAGCTGCCAGATGGACAGCAGCAAGGACTCCATCTCTGATGAGGCAATCCTAGCCTTATCACCCTAACACTCCTCAGCAGGGGTGGGCCACAGTGGAATTACCCACTTTGCAAATCTATCATTCACACCTGCAGTGAAGAAAAAGAATGAGAAGTTGACCATAAGTGACTCTATCATGACAATATATGTAAGAGACAGCACAGGTCAGTATATGAGTAGTACTAACCGTAGTTAGCTAGTCAGTAGCTTTTTTAGCCACCTGCAGTAGGTTACACAGTTATTTGTGCTCTCTGATCATATGCTGAAAGAGAAGGAAGTATCAGAGAACACTGTCAGTTGTAAGGCAAGATTACAGAATGACTGTACAGATCACAGTTCCACTCATATGTCCCATTGCATATGGGACATGCATTAGGCTAGTGTGTGCTTCCAGTTCAAATGTTACTGTGGTAGCAAAGAATAAAGGAACAGTTACATATGTGGACACATCAGATACTGTCTGGGCACCAAGAGAGGGTTCAGCGTGACCCCAGCTCATCAATGGAAGCTTGGCTGATATGATGCTCTATTAGAAACCTACAACAAATCGATTTTTGTGCATACCCTTACATGTCCCCACCACTACCACCTAATTGTGAGGTTTCACACAGTATCCTACACTTATCTAAGCTGACCTTGACAAATACCTGCTGGTACAAGTTACACTGAGATAGAAGAATATAACTCTATCCTGCGTGAAGTCCAACTAGCAGTCCATGTCAGATAGAGTATCTATATACTATTAAGTGCTACCATCACCACTTCTGGCCGGCAGTGAAATTCCATACACTAGTCTACGTATACCTGTGCTGACCTTGACAAGTACTTACCAATATAAACAGCAGTGTCAAGCATAAAACAAGAAGAAAAACTATCTATTTGCAGTATCATTCAGAGTGCTGTTGTCTAACCTCCGCTTCCCATGCATAGAGATCTTTATGGTTCCTCTACCGCTTACCATTAAAATAATGCCTACACTACTCTACCAACTTGGTAATGTCTATGACTGAGGACAACTCCCCAATCAGGTCATACAAGGAATCCACATTTTTAAAAACATATTATTGGTGCCCAGTAGGCACGCCCTAAATTGGCTATAGTGGAGACAAGGCATAATGTTCATGCACCATGCAGGAAACCTCTATAGAGTACCAGCAGAACCTGCCATTCTCCGGAATGTTCTCATAAAATGCTATCAATTTAATGAGGTAAAAATGGTAATATGTGAATCATGCTTAAAATGTGATTTCCAAATCACAGATAGCATAACATGGAGTTTTTAAGGTGGCCAATGTTTATATTCATGCACCATTCTTCAATGAGCTCATAGTCATATGCAGAAGAGTGTGTTTGTGCTACAGGTAAATGGTTGAAAATTACAGTGATTCATATACCTCATACCTCCTGACCTAATCTGCTAAGATGTCTTGCAACCAGGTATACCTTTGCATTCTTTTAAAGTCATGCTGCTGTTTTGCATGCTAAGTTGAGAAGATTTTGGAACTTACACTGAATATTTTGGCAGTTGTATTAGGAGAAACAGCATCACTCTGTAGATCTATAGGCAAGACTGAGGTTGTACAGTGTAATCTACTAGTATCTGCCAAGCATTATTGGTCCTTTTTCCAAAGCACATGCAAATCTGAACAGATGGTTACATAACATAAGGCTAACGATACTGTCTGTATGTGTATGGGTATGTAGAGTGTACTAACAGCAAGGCAGTCCACCATATCAAGACAACCTGTCTCTGTACATCCCTATCACTAATTATGCTGAAGGCATGGTCTGTGTAATCTATACAGTGGTCTATACTATTCAGTAAATGATTCCTCTGGCTAATCACGTCTCCCCCATAGGTGGGTAGATCTGTGTCACTGGTATTTCTGTAGGTGCCCTCCACTCTCACCAGCAGGGCTAACTCCCATACTCTATACATACATGGAGGTCCTAAGATAACATATGGGTCCAGTTGGAGTGGATATACCAACCTGTGTCAAGTATTCTTGCTGTACGTTTTCCACTATCTGTTCCTTCAGCTATATTATGGTACATCCCCATGGGGTGTGGCATAACTAGGATACACATGCCTGCTTCTGTCATCCTACCACTCTCAAAAGTATACACACTGTAGCTTGGTGCCAAGTGTTCACAAGTGTCTGCATGTCTGGAGGATGGGGTGGATGGCAAAGGCTAGACAATTTCAATCACTCTGAAACTGTGTCCGTTTATATGCATTCAGGACCCACAGGCTCCTCCTGGGGAGAGGGAGTGCTATCCATCCTGTACAGAGGAAAAATGTGTCAGGCAGTGATCCATGATGTAAAAGATGCAGGGAACTAAAATAGCATAGGACATCATTGTGAACAAGTTACTGACATGCTGCATTATGTCAAGACAAAGGCAAAGGCATATTCCATTCTCTCCCAGAGGTTGACCATGGGTAGGTACTTGGGAGCAAAAAGGTTACAGAGCTGGAGGACATTTAGTGTCCTGACAGGGACAAAATGGTACTAGCATCATCACTGGATGAGTTTGCATTAACATCAGGTTGGACCCGTTTTCTTTCATTCCAGTGGATGATACGTCAGGTTACTACCACATATAGCTACAGTAAGTACAGCAACACTGTACACAGAGATTGTAAGCTGGTCATAGCATATGTTGTCTATGTTTTGTTACAAGGATGTCAGGTAGCAAGCCATGTCAGGATAGTAACAGTAGACATGCATGCCACAGGAATACACACTTGTATTACAGGTAGTCATGCTCAGGACAGCATGTCTTTTGTTGTGTATTCATACTGGACAGCATTAGTACAGTGATACCTTTAGAGGTTTATAAGAATGAATCACATCTGCCCTACCCTCTTCCAGTCATCACTAAATTTATGTCCCTCCCATGACTCTGTAATAAAGATGCATGAAGCTCTGAATCTGACAAATGTGAGCACATACACTGAAACAGCCTGCTGGAGGGGGTGAAGACTGGTACAGCTGAGTGACGTCTCCAGGCGTTTCTGCAGTTACACCCTACTGCTCCTCTAGGCGTCAGATATTGCCTGTTCATATTTGCATTAATAATTCCAAAACCATATTACATACAAGGTATCGGAAAATTTTATCTTGAAGCATACATGATAGCAAACACAATTGTATTGATGTATGACCTCTGTCAATGGGTATTTGTTAAAAATGTAAGGTGATAACTTCAATTTTTAAATGCTGAAGCCACACCCACTAGGAGTTAAAGGTGCACACTCAAAAGAGCTCTACTGGAGGGAATGAGTCTGTTGGCTGACCCTCCATGGAGAGACAGTGGTTTCCTGCTTGTTTTAGACCCTTGGACGAGGCTGAAAGTTCCTGCTTAGTATTCAAAATTATTGGGAAGCCCAGGAAGATCAGCACCAGATGAAAATGTGTAGGTGCAGGGCATGGACATGAACTGTATTGACATCATTGACCACTATGCACGGGGATGCAGTTTGGCCTAAGAGGAACAAACTTCTATTGTCAGGATGATAGCAGAGTGGGGTGCACCTATCTATTCTGTACCTAGCTGTGTGGAGATTGAAAAGGGTCACTGGGAAGAGAATGGGCAGTAGTGAGTCATCTAGTGGGTCATCAACTCCTATATGGTATCAAAGATAAGTGTCTCTGAACTCAATGAACTACAGATCACTCAATTTAAGATTTATTATCAACTAATAGCTTGTTACAAAGATCTTTTTTTCCCTGATGACCATGTAAGATTCCTTGGTGTTCTAAATGATCTCCTTATTCACAAATCTCAATTATTTTGGATGATTTTAACTACCCTTCAACAAACTGTGACACCTCTGCCTTCAATATATTATATGTCCAAAATTCCCTAGACTTAATAAACAAAAGATCCCTTGAGAAGTTGATAAATAAATGTACTACAGGACAGAGCATTCTTGATGTGAGTCTTACAAACATGGCAACCTCTTGCAGTGCTCCTCTGGTATCTCTTTCTGCACTGAAGTCTAACCACAAACCTGTGACCTTCTCCTTTAAACTCCCAAAATTCTCTAGAGTAAACCCCACAGAATTTAAGGAGTACAAACATTTCAACCAGAATCAGATCATAGGGTCATAAGATCATAGGAGATTACTAGGCTAATGGCCCTGGGGCCCTTACAAGCCTAGTCGAGTTTATCCCCAAAAAGAAGCCTCAGTTAGCACCTGTCACCCCTGTCACTGAGGGACAAAGGCAGAACCCCTGGGACAAATTTGTGGTTTCTAATCCACTCAACAAGGTTTTGCTTGAAGAGGATCAGCGAGGTACTCTGTTTGACGTGTATGGGAAGTCTATTTCAGAGACGGGGCAGCCTCTGGGAGACAAACCTGCCTCTCCAGCAGGTTTTGCTGATGTTGCATATTATATTCAGGCCTTTCAAGTGGGTAATGCATGATGAGTTAGACTTATGGATATGGAGCATCTCTAGTAGGGCAGGGTCTGAGATTGCCTTGTAGGTGAGACACAAATCACGTCTGAGCAATCTGTATGGTACCGAGTAGAGTGATAGTGATTTAAGCCTGTCCACATAGGACAGGTGTTGGAGGCCATGGATTCTCTTTGTGAGGTATTTCTTTGGCCTTTCCAGTTGGTGCAGATGTTTGGAGAGGTACATACCAAACGGGGCATTATACTCAATTACTGGTCTAATGAGGCAGGAATATAGAGAGGTAATAACCTCCTTTTTTCTGGATGCAATCCCTTTACTTATGAGATGAACCAAGTAAAAGACTTTTCTGACCACTGCCACTACATGATGGTTGAATGTGAGATTGTTTTCAACCTGAGTACCCAGGTCTCTTACCACAGGTTGTGTGCTTAGGGGGTAGCCTTTGATGTGGTAATCAGTAGGGGCTGTATTTTTGCCGAATGGTATGATGATACATTTTTTGCATTTAACTTGAGACCATGACTTTGGCACCAGCCATTAGTTGCTGTGAGGTCCTCTTGTAGTATGTTAACATTATCTGGGGAGTCAATGACAGCACTCAACTTACAGTAGTCTGCAAACTTGGTCAGCCACAGGCCTTTTGTCTTTGCCTGGACTTCTGAGAAGTAGATGCCAAACAGTAGGGCTCCCAGAACAGATTCCTGGGGAACTTCACTAGTGACAGGTCTGCTATTGGAGGTGGAGGTGCCTATTTTGACCTTGAGGGTCCTGTTGGTGAGCAGTTGGCCACCTAGCTGATGAGATAGCGATTTACTCCAAGTTGTGTTAGATTTTCAATGATGCCCAAGTGGGGGATTTTGTCAAAGGCCTTAGCCAAGTCAAGGTAAACTGTATGTACTGACTTTTCCTCATCCAGGTCCTTGGTGATAGTCTCAAAGAAGTCAACCAGGTTCAACAGGCAAGATCTACCCTTGACGAATCTGAACTGCATTGGGTCAAGCACTTGGAGATTGCCTATGTCCTTGTTTATGAGATCCATAATAATATGCTCCATGGCTTTACAGATCAGACTTGTCAAGCTAATGGGGCGATAGTTTCCAGGGTCGGTAGTGGTACCACCTTTGTACAAGGGGATGACAACAGCAGTTCTCAGCTCTGCTGGAATGAAGCCTGTACTTATGCTGTGGTTGAATAGGGTGCTCAATGGTGGTGCTAGATCTTGCTGGAGATGGTGAAGAATACATCCTGGGATACTATCAGGTCCCATGGAAGCTGTGTTCTTTCCCTTAGATAGGGCCTTTAACACTTGATCTATGGAAATGTGAGGTGGGGACAAGTATCAGGGATGTCAAAAGGGCCTTTGGGGGGGTGAAGTTTGTGCTGAAATCATCTGCTTGCAGCTTGGCTAAGTCAACAGGGTCAGTGTTAGTGATACTGTTAAGTACTAATTTGGAACAAACCTGGGCTTTGCCATGGAGGTTCTTGATGTAACTGAGGAAGGCTTTGTGGTTTCCCTTTGTTTCAGAGGCTAGTTTCAATTCATAATTGGCTTTGGAGGTTTTTACTAGTGATTTACTTTGCTTGCTGAGGCTAAGGAGGGAGTTTTTCCAATTTGGAATTTGTTCCTTTTTATCCTTGGACAACAGTTTCTCCCTTTTGTTGTAAAGCCCGTTGATAGAGGATGTCTACCAGACAGGTTTGTGTTTCCTTTTGGAGCAGGTTTTAATGCTATTGGGTATGGCTGAGTCCATGCAGTTGTACAGATGCTTGTATACTGCAATAGTGTACTGTTCATCATGGATGTCTGCATCCTCTGAGGGGGGGTGGTGGTATGAAGCTACTGATAACCTCCCTTAGGGGGTTGTAGTCAGCTTTTGAGAAGTTCTTTTAGCTTGATTATGGCTGGGGGTGGGGGGTGGGATAGAAACTTCAAATGAAACAGACCAATGATCTGATCTCACCAGGGAAGAACGTACTATGGGAGTGGTTCAGCAATTGCCCATGTTGGTGAGAACCAAGTACAGACTGTTATCTTCCCTTGTGGAGGATGAGATAAGCTGGTCTAGTGCATTAGAAATGATGAAGTCAAAGAATCATTGGGTGAGTGTGTTAGTGCAGGAATAGTTCACCCAGTCTATGGTGGGATAGTTGAAGTCACCAAGGATCAGGGTGTTAGAGGGTACCTTGATGACGTCAAGTAGGTCCAGGTAGGAGGAGTGGGTGCCCTGAGTCATGGAGGGGGGTCTATAGTTGGCTATAACTTGGATGGGTGTCTTGCCAACTGTCAGTTGCACCTGAAGTAGTTCCAGTGCATCATGCTGGCAAACCAGTCTGGAGGTGTGCCCATCCTTATTGAAGATAGAGACGCCACCACCCTTAATCTTCCTGACCTTTGGGGTCAGAATGTGTGGAATGAGGTATAACCTGATAAGGCAGGGGTGCTCTCTGCAGCCCTGAACCAAGTTTCTGTGACAGCACAGACATCGGCATCTTCCAGTACAAGGAGAGCCTCCAGTTAGTACATTTTCAAGTTAAGGCTAATAGTATTAAGCTGCATGACCTTCAATTTGCATTTTGACAGATCTTTTATGTTGGAAGATTTGTCTTTGGGACATTGCCTAAAAAAGGCACAGTGGGGGAGGCAAGATCCTTGGCCAGGATCCAGAATCCCAGTGGTGGCAGGTGGAGGCCATCTCTGGCAAAGTATCAAGGCCTGAGGATTTTGGTCAAATGGAGCCCAAGATAGCATAATGGATCAGGGCCCCCCCTACATACACACGCGCGCATGCGTGCAGCAGCCCCCCACGCCCACCGCAGCCATTACCATTGCAGTGTCCCATTACTTGGCTATTCTCCCAGTTTACCATAAACACTATTCAAACTATTCAGTGTTTATGCTATTGTCTTCTTTACTTCTACAATGATTACAGATATTTAGATTTCATTTAAAGCTTTTATTTCAAATTTTATAACATGAACATTGATAGGCATTTGCTAAACAAAACAATACAGTCTCACAATGAAAACAGATTTTGCATTAACAGTAAACTTCTCTGCCCTTCAATCTCATAGTCATTGAAATGACATTAAAACCCACATTCAAAGAAAATGCATCTGGTCAGTGGTGGATAACGCTTACCTTTGGGTTATTTTCAAACCTATTTTCAAATCACTTGCACCCACAAAGAGGGCATGCAAACATGCGTGTTGTTCTTTGATTTACCTTCCCGATTGTATTATATTATCAATAATGACAAAACTGCTCATTTCATAACATTTCAAACATAAAAGGCCACTCAGTATCAGTCAATATGCACAATCTATGCAGAAATAAAAGTCAGCTGAGTAATTCCACATTAAAGAGATCTATAACTAACAAAGAGGTTGCTGCTAGCAAATAACTTTATATGTCAGTGTTTCATCTACTAACTAAATGCCTGCTGCCCTTGAAGACTAAATTGCATATGTTACATTTAAAAAAAATAGTAACTGGCAATATTGCAATAGGGAATGGCTGGCAAACCAACAACAGGTTCATAGTTACAAGGCATCTCATTGACACACTCAGGAATACAGCAGCTCCACCTCTACTTAAAGTACAGCACAATATCAGTAATCCATCTGTATGTTGTGGGAGTAGAAGCCATAGCATTCTGCATCTAGTATGTAACCTGTCATGCTACTAACACTATCAAATTCTATAACACAAACATAATGGCAATTTGCTAAACAAAACAGTTGCACATTGAAAACGGACTTAGTATAGGTAGAAATAAACCTTTCTTCCTTTGAAGCTCACAATTCCTTGAAAATGTACTTTGAGTGCTCTGTATATTTCTCAACTGTCCAGAATTTTGCAGAATGTTCAGATTTGTGCCTGATATTTTGTGTCTGTTCCTCTTAAAATTTATGATTTTTTGGCAAATCTCTGTGAAATCACCAAAGATCAAAATCACTAAATAATGTCATACATTTGTGTTTCAGGCTTCATAGCTATCAGAAAATATAGGATAACACAAACTCAATTATTCCTGCAACTTTCTAGGTTTGTAAGAGTAATATTTAAAAATTGCCTCGATTTTGGGCTTTTGTTCTAGCATTATTTTTAGCTTTGTCCGGATGTCCTGCACTTAGAAGTTGAGAGTTATGGTGCTCTGGCAGTTGGTGCAAAGGATTCATGCTCTTGTCTCCTGTAACTAATGTACGAGGTTTGAGCTTGAGCAAATTAACTAACCTGCCATCCCTAATTTAAGACATTTCACACACACACACACACACACACACACACACACACACACACACACACGGAAAAATGTTAAAAGACAGAAGTGCATAGACTGGAAAATGTTGTTGGTAAGGCAGACATCAAAAATTGAGCAAAGTCAAAAAAAACATGGAATAACTACATTGCAGTTCTTATGCGGTTTGTGAAGTATTAGATCAAAGGTCTGGCAGAATCTGCAATATGTCCTGTAGGCAAGAAAATGGGTAGGTTGTGCAACTGTGTCCTAAAAGAGGGTGATCATAAAGAACTTTTTGTCCACCCTGAGATCAAAGTCTATACTGCTGCTTCTGTAAATAAATCATGCATATGTTCAATCTGGTATTGTCAATATAATACGTTACATAATTGATTAAGAGAAAAACAGGAATATCTTACTGAGACATTAAGGGAGATAGAATGACAAAGTATACACACGAGTTGTGATAGGGATGTGAACCTGTACATACTGGTGATTCAGGCATAACCCATGCACTATTGCTCAATCTGAGGGAGACTGCTAAGCAAATTAACTCAGGGCACAGACCACTATGCTCAGTCCCTGGTGATTCCTTTCAGAACTGAAGTGCTCTACTACTAGAACATGTGGGGTCTATATTACGACATTGAAAGCTCAGGTCAGCGAACACCTGTTCACAGACCAGTATACAGTGAAATGTCATTTCCACGAACAGCCGCTACAGCAAATTTTTTCCTAGGGGAAAAAAATGCTTGGCCAAGCAGAAACGACACAGCATTAAAAACCTAACAAAGTGGGGAGCTTCGCCCCTCACACACCCCATAACTAAATATACCAACTCTGAGATCACACTATAGTGGGAAAAAGGGTAAATCCACAACAACGGCCAAGCAATTTTCCCCTAGAAAAAAATTTGCTGTAGTGGCCATTCACAGAACTGACATTTCGCTGTTTATTGGTTGACAAACAGGTGTTCTCTGACCTGAGCTTTTGATATCGTAATATAGACCCGAACATGTGATATGTAGCAAACAAACACTGGCTATCCATGGGATGAAATGTCAGAATTGTGCATGTCTTCATCAATAACCTTACAAAAACATCTCTGAAATATATCAAAATTACTGACAGAACATAAAAGACAAGAATGCAAGTGTCATAATAAAAATAAAGTATCCTACAGTCAGTACTGAAGGGCATGTTTGTTCTATACTTTTGTATTTTATGGAATTGCTGTGAATAGTTTATAACCAGTCTCTCAGATATTTGCTCAGAAGAGCAAAGAGCAGAAGTGAAAGTACACTCACCTGCATACACACACACACACACACACACACACACACACACACACACACACACACACACACACACACACACAAGATTCAATCATTTGATTGTACATTTTGTTCATTATATTTGAAATTCCACACACGCGGACACTGAAAAGAAGCAATAGCAGGAGGTGTGTATGTGTTGATACATGCAGGGATGCAGGGATGCACAGATGCAAAAGTAAAAGGGTGTTCATTCTCTTAAAGAAGAACAAATACAGTTGAAGAAGAAATTTAACTTTTTTTCTTTTTAAATTAAAAACTAAATGTGGCAGCCCCCCTGGCCAGTGGGCCCCTTCCTAGCCAGCAGCCCCCCCCCAATCAGTAGGCCCTAGGAAACTGCCTAGGTCGCCTAGTGCTGGATCTGGCTCTGATGCCAGCCTCTACCTACTCTATGATGAAATATCAAAATTCATGTGTGACTGCACTACCCCAAACCTTCATATACAACACAAAACTTTACTAGGGAATTCTACACTCATTAGAAAAATCCATAGAACTACCAATCCCTAACCAGAATCAAATATCACTTGACATCAAAAACAAATCACCCTGGCTGTCAACCACCATTAATAAACTATTCTATAAAAGAAAGAAACTCCATACATCATATGGTAAATAAAAAAATCTTCTCAAGGATAATATCAAAAGCATTACAAAAAAATTAAAAACACAGTCAGGTCCACAAAGGTAGCCTGTGAACTTACACAGGACTGTGAAGCCAAAAATCATTATAAACCTTTCTTTAGCTATGTTAGAAAACTAAGAAACAATACCCTACATTGCTAATGATGGCTCCTATTCTGACCCAATAGACATTGTCAACGTCCTTGCAAACTAATTTGTTGCCAACTTTACTCCTGAGACTTCTATCCAAATTCCTGATATATCTGCATTCCTAACTCCCCGCAAGTATCTATAAAGATAATTTACTGAAAGCGATACTCAAGACCAGAAATAGTTCCTCCATGGGACCTGAAAATATGTTTGATTGTTTAATTAATAGATTTTAACATGCCCTTGCCAACCCACTCCTAATCTTAGTTATTGCTTTTGTTCCTGATGAGTGGTGTACTGTAAGTGGTGATGTCCTTCCATAAGACATGAAAAAGCAAAAGGTGGAGGTGTAGCTATCTACATAAAGGATACACACATCTCAAGGCTGGTCAAACAATATGACATGCTTGAGCCACTCCATGTCCAACTAACCATGGGAAAAATACATTATCATATTCTTGCCAGCTACAGGTCCCCCACCATGAGCCAGGAAACCCATATATCATACTTAAAGTTACTAGAATCACCCACCATCCAATCCTGTATCATACTCATGGGTCATTTTAACTACCCCCTCCATTAATTTGGAAGCAGCAACGACCACTAATATGCAGACCCAAAAATTTCTTGACTTTGTAAATTCAAATGCCTTGGAGCAGCTAGTCGGCACTCCCACTAGGGGAACAAATATCCTAGATCTGGTACTCAGAAATATGGGAGAGCACTGTACCCCCTAGTATGATGTCCTCACTGCTAAGATCAGATCACAAAGTGGTCTCCCTTGATATCAAGGTGAATTTTGTCCCCCCACCAAACCCCAAAAACTTTAAGAACTTCTCTAAGGTAAATTACCCCTATTAAGGAATGGCATAGCTAGCTTCCAATCTCCCCCAAATCCAGAAAGCACAGAAACTTATGCAGAGGTGTACACAAAAGCTCTGTATGACCATATAAACAGCTGCATAAAAAATGACAGTACCAGACTGAAATAAACCAGGTCAAACCACAAAAACAAGTCACCCTGGTGGACACCTGGTATTAATAGGTTGCACAACTAAAGAAAATCCTGTCAATAAATAAGAGGAAATGTGCAAAACACAGCAAAAAGCCCTTCATTAGTTTAAACAAGTGAATCAGGGAACTAGTCAAATATCTGAAAGCAGCCTTTGAGGTAAAAATAACCTCCAAAGCTAAGGATAACCATAAGGCATTTTTCAATTATACCTGCATTCTTAGGGGCAACACCCAACAATGTGCAGAATTAATTGTAGATGGCATTACCTATACTCAGCTAGAAGATATAGCAAATCTGCTGGCTGACAAATTCAGCTCAAATTTCACCTCCCCATCACTCCCAGTCCTCCACCAAGAAATACCCTTCACCACTACAATGCCAATTATGACCAAAGATCAGGTTGCCACTGCACTCTCTAAAGCTAAAAACACAGCTTCAGTGAGGTCTGGCAATATACCTGGTTGCCTATTAAGCAGCTTAAATCAGGATCATTAGGATCTCTATTTAACCACAGCCTCCAGACTGGCTTTGTCCCTGTAGAGTGGAGGACCAACAACAGTCATCCTTTTGCATAAAGAGGGACCATCTACTGACCTGGGAAATTACAGAATATAAGTTTGACTAGTCTTATATGTAAGGCTATCGAAAGAATAATCATGGACCTGATAAATAATGACATAGGAAACCTCAAAACACTGGCCCTGACCCAATTCAGCATTGTCAAGGGCAGGTCATGCCTAATGAATCTGGTAGATTTCTTTGAGAAAGTCAATAAGGCCATGGATGACAGTAAAACAGTACATACCGCCTACCTCCAACTGCGTGAGGCATTTGACACAATTCCCCAAATAAACTCACAAAACTGGGCATATATCCCTATATCACCAGATGGATAACCAATTGGCTCAAAGACAGGACACGTGGTTAAACTGGATGAATCCAGATCCAGCAAGAGGCCAGTTACTAGTGGTGTGCCACAGGGCTTAGTGCTGGGACCACTCTTGTATGGAATATACTTCTCTGAAGGCAAGGCTAATGTGGAAGGCCTTTGGATGACAAAGTCTGCTGATGACTGCAAGCGGGGGCCAATCATTGTATCTCCCAGTGATGTAGATATCCTTCAGGAGGGTCTAGATCAGACAAATGATTGGTGCCAAAACCATGGCCTAAAACTAAATCTGAAAAAAATGCATTACCCTCCCATTTGTAAAGTCAAATACCACTGCAAATTACAACATCAATGGCACACCCCTAAGAGTAGACTCAGAGGTGAGAGGTTTAGATAGATAGTAGCCTGAACTTTGATTGCCATGTGTCCACAGTGGTGAGGAGGTCCTTTTATGTGGCACAACTTATAAGTAAAGGTATGTCATCCAGATCCAAGGAAATTAATTCCATCTGTACTCAGCCTTTCATTAGACCAATTCAAGTACAATGCACCATTTGGCATGCATTTGACCAGGCACTTACAGCATCTGGAGTGACCTCAGAGGTTTCTCACAAAGAAAATACAGGATGTAAACAACATGAACTATGAAGACAGACTAAAAGGCCTATCCCTTTACTCTGTCTCCTACTGACTATTAAGAGGTGACCTATGCCTGACCTACAAGGCACTCACAAATCCAGCCCTGGTGGAGCTGGTACACTTCCACAAGTCAAACAGCATGAGGATCACCTGTTCAGGTCTATATTATAAACCAAAAGACGTAAACATCAAATGCATATAAATCGACATGAGAGGGATCTACCATTACAGCGAAACACATATTCAGCGAAATTGGAAACAACAAAAGTGTTTCTTTAGCCAGCAGGGCGATCGTGGAGATGAGGAAATATATCCTTTTTCCCACTGTAGTGCGGTCTCAGAGTTGGTATAATTAAGTGGGGGGGTGTGGAGGGCACAGCCCCCCACATGGGGGTGCTGGGGGGCTTGCGCCCCTGCAAAAGTATTTTATTTTAATTTTATTGATTTTATTTTAGTATGCCTACATGGCACTGTTGGTTAAGGAAACACGTTCGGTGTTTCCAGTTTCATTGAAATGGTAGATCGCTCTTTACGTGTTGATCTATATGCGTTCGATGTTTACGTCTTTCGGGTTTATAATATAGACCCACCTGATCTAGGGGTCTAAACTTAGTAAGCAACTCAAACCAAACATGCTGGAGAGACAGATATGACTATCAGAGATTGCCCTTTCTTTGGAACAGGCTTCCTGTTCACATTAAGCAGAGCTCTTCCCTGGCCCTCTTCAAATGCAGTTTAGATCAATAGAGGGGGAAGTTCAAATTCACACCTTGGGTAGCGTCTATGTCCCTTATGGACAAGGGCAATCTGTAAGATACTCAGTGCACAGACACATATTCATGCCATGCTCTTGCCCCAAGGTTCATAGGTTAGTACTAGGCTAACTGCCCTTGTGGGCCATTTTAAACCTAGATAATTACCCCATGTGAGAATCAAACCCTGCAACTTATGTCTATAAGGTAAACACCTTAACCATTATGCCAACCCCCCAACCCCTAGGGCCATATATTGAGTAAAATAGGGTTATATTGGCTAGACTTGCAATGGTCCCTAAGCTGTTAGCCTAGTAATTTCCTATGAGCCTATAAGTGTGGCCCAATCACTGACCAGGATGATTGAAGTCAGGGCTTTAGCTATCTGTATGAGCACCAGTGGAACCTGCTTGCTGTACAGCATTCGTGGTATATGGTAGCCACTTATGTCATCCCAGAGTCTGTCTGCCTTACCTGTGCTACTAAACTCTAAGGTATGCATTGCTTTAACTATCCTCGCCACAAATAAATTTCAACAGATAACAAGGAATACTTTGGGTGTCTCCTACTCCTTCATGTTGAGAATCTTAGTTCCTGGATCTGTGACTGCAATATGTAGGTCAGAATATATGGTTTCCCAGAAAGGCATAGAACAAAGCCACCACCATGCATGATTTTTATATCATCAACCTCGCCCTCACAGCCTGAGGTACCACTCACAGCACATGGTCCCATCTGGGATATTTGTATATACAGGAAAGGTTAGTGTTTCTTGAACATCCAGGTGTTATGAAGTGCAGATGGTATTATTACCAATGGCATTGTGTGGAGTGCTGACAATGCCAGATGTCCATCACCATTTCCATTAGGGAGATATCCCAGACTGGTATCTTGTTAGTAACTGTAGTAAGTATACTGCCTTGTCATAAATACGCCACTGTGTATTCCTCAGGTATTTTTAAGCCCCCCAAAACTATTTTCTGTATTGAAGATGCTAGTTCCCTAGAGCCACAGCTAATTGCATTGCTGTACCATAACCAAACTGTAGGACAATATCACTACAATGTTGCCTGATGCCAATCTGATGCAGTGGAGGTACTAATCTCTCAGCTTCCCAAGGACTGCTTTCAATGCCATGACACTTCAGGGGATGCACTGCAGCACTCCCCTGACAAGGTGAGCAAGATTTTTGTTGTGTGTGTGTGTGTGTGTGTGTGTGTGTGTGTGTGTGTGTGTGTGTGTGTGTGTGTGTGTGTGTGTGTGTGTGTGTGTGTGTGTGTGTGTGTGTGTGTGTGTGTGTGTGTGTGTGTGTGTGTGTGTGTGTGTGTGTGTGTGTGTGTGTGTGTGTGAGAGAGAGAGAGAGAGAGCAAGTATGTCTGCTAAGAGGAATCACATTACTGCCCCAAAGTAGGCCATCCAGTACACACTGCTGTGGCCACTCCAGCCAGCAGCATCCCCATAGCCAGTTCTATAACTGATTGACAGTAATGGCAGTGACCAAGACATACCTTTCAACTGTCCAGAATTTAGCAGAATGTCCAGATTTTTGCCTCAAAATTTCAGTCTGTTCCTCATAAAATGTTTGGTTTTCTGGCAAATCACTGGGATGATCTGAGGAATGAAATTAGTGAATAATGTCATACATTTGAGTTTCAGATTTCATATCCTTAAAAAATGCATTTTAGTACATACCCTGTTATTCTAGCAACTTTCTAAGTGTATAATGGATGGTGCAGTGGTGCGGTGGTAGTGTTATTGCCTCAAAGCAAGAGGTTCTCTGGTTTAATTCTCAGCTGGAATACTTTCTGTGTGGAGTCTGCATGTCCTCACTGCATTCATGTAGGTTTTCTCCGGGTACGCCGGTTTCATCTCAGGTTACAAAGATATGTGTCTGGAGCATTTCTCCCTGGGCCTCTGCTAAAGACTGGCTTTGTTCCAAGTTGGATTTTCTTGGTAAACAAATGTTAAATAAAATAAATAATAGAAATATTCAAAATCTCTCCCTATTTTTGGGCCTTTGTACCCCCATTATGTAATGCTTTGTCTAGATTTCTTGGGATAAGTGGTTGAGAGCTATGGATTGGGATAATGGTGGAATTGGACAGCCACCTCATCATTGCAAAGTTCAGTACATTTGGAAAAATTGTAGCTATTTCTGGTATAAAAGTATGTTATTAATATAGTACACAAGTGGCAAAGCCACAAAGAGTAAAGTGGCATGTACAGTACTGAAGATGCCATGTGTGAATCAGTACAGGCTATGTGGTACAGTACATGGCTTGCTTGAACTTTGCAACAGATATCACCAAAGTGCAGCACAGCAAGGAATGTACACAGCCATCATCATTTGTACACAGGGCAGGAAACCCACCTCACAATGACAGAGAACATACACACAAGAAATTGCACAGGACACACACAGAAGAACTGGACAGACAAGAAGTATGCACTGTACTGTAAGTGTCCAGATTATGCTGAACAGGCTTTACATGCTGTATGCCATGGAATGTCCCATGGCATTTGGTTGTATGGAATCACATGTGGAATCACCTCACTGGCAGGTATTTGGACTCCTCCAGTAAGGCCAGCACAAGTTGACAGTTATACACATTACACAAGGTGTTATGTTGGGAGTGAACTTAGTCTGTTTGGGATGATGATCATAATGATTTTGTAGATCCATGAGGGCAACCGCATCATGGGATAGCAAAGCTCTTAGACACAGATGCAGCCAGTATGCTCAGTGCTCTCCAGCTGCTGCAGATGTATGTGCCAAATCCTCCTGTGAGTAGAACCATCCATGTCCACCCTTATCATATCTGCCAGATCTGGGCTGCATGGCATTATTCTGAGGGTGGGGATGGCCAAGAGAGGAACAGTGAAGTGCATCTACTCCCAATGTCACTGCACAGCACCTTCATGCCATTCAACTCCTGTATGACAAGCATGGTTGTACATCGGACTTGGATAATGTTCCACACCATCTGCTCATTCATCTGTAGAGACACTTGTATTCCTGGGGTTATACTGTGCATGATGACTCGGACGGAAGCCAGAGTTCACAGCTGGTTAGGTGGTATATCCATATCTAGTGCAGTACTGCTATTCAGTCTTACACATTTCCATACTAGGGAGCCATACTGATGGGATCTGGCTGTTGCAGGTTCATCTTTATTTATTTATTTATTTTGCATTTGTTGACTGAGATAGTGAGCCCCCTTTCTGGTGGAGGCCTGGGGAGAAAAAAACAACAAAACACAAGACAGAACAAGATTATGAAAAGAAACATATACAGCATATACAAGTTTTTAAATGCAATAAAAAAACAAAAAACAAAAGGAATGTTGAAACAATACACTAGGTACAAGATGTACAATGTTGCAAAAATGACAAATGACAATTATGTGCAGTGTATTTTTAAAACAGGGTAAAGGGCTACAATGTGTAGCATAAAAATCAAAGAAATGCAACTATCTTACACAAAATCTAGCTTCTTCATCTTCCTCAGATTAATCCAATTCCATAGTCATTTCTGTCTTCATCACCTCGTATAATGGTATCAGTCTCCCCCAGTAGGTATAATATGCTCCAACATGCTGAGTTTTGCATACCAAGTACAATGTGCCCACAGATTCAGGGTCAGGCACAAACACATGAGCAATATAATCAGGCACTTGAGAAGTGTCCACAGCAGCTGTACACCCTGAATCCTGGCTACTGTGATTAGCAGTAGCATCTGCCATCTTGTCCTTCACGTGTGCCAGAGTATGTGGTGTTTGTTCAGTCGCAGTGCTATCTGTAAAACAATATCAGCAGTAACAATAACAAGGCCCCACCCCATGTGAAGCTACAATAATGTTTCATGCAGTGCAAGGTAAAAAATAATGTGACCAGTACAACTCAGCTATGACTACCTGGCCCAGATGCACACTCATTCTGCAGCTGTGAGTTCAATAGACAGGAAATACTGGACACAGAACAAATGACAACAGATAGGCACAGCTATGATAACTATAGCCTTGGGAAAATGGAATGGGTAAGACTGCGTGGCTAGTTTTTCACCCCTGTAAACACAACAGCTAGTCCAGAAACATCACTTCTTGACACTGAGAGCAGAATGCCCTCAGTGACTATGAAATGCCAAGTACAGGACACACCTCAACTGTGGTATTCTGTGTTGATGTTATCTCCCTTTTTCTGGACATGGTCAATCATGATAATGATCCTGCACTGGTTCTGCAAGAGAATCCATCCGTGGCCCCTGATTATACTGACCTGCTGCAGTACGCTTTGTCAAAGCTGGTCAAACTGACCCACACTCCACCTTCCCTCACCCCTCTTCCAGTAATGTGAGGTCATGTTCCCTCAGAGTCTTCTAGAGGAGTAAACTATTATCCGTCCTAAAATTTCTTGACTCTGATGGCAACCAATTTTCGTTCTTTAACCTAAAAACATAAGCTATAGAAAGTTCACTTTAGAATGTCTTATAAAACACAGCAATATACAGTGAAAGGCAACTATCATATTCAGTTGATAAACGTGTTGTCTCCTGTTCAAGAAAAAATAAATTGTGTGGTGCAATCATGAAATTATGAAGTTAAAGATGGTTTGAGCTGAATTGTTGTTGAACTGACCAGCAGTTTGACATCCATTCAAACTTAGCTGGGAAATTTGTCTGTGACCAAAGAAATGAAGTGTCTGCCAGATCAACTGAAAATCATAGAATCTGTCAGACAGTAATTGTGTATGACTGAGGGTAATCTGGGATAGACGGTGAATCAGCTGGAGCATATGGGCCATGAGTTAACTGAAACAGAAGCTGAGATAAAAAGCACAATCTAGGGATATATGAGTTTTGGAAGATGTTGTAAAAGTGAATTTGTTGGAATGTGTGAAAAACAAGACAGCAGAATGGACTTGCTTTGTATAAGAATCCTTGGGAATAGCACAGGGGAGGCATTTGCCAAGAGCAGAGACTAAAGTGAAGTATAAAAACCAAGGTTAATTCTGACTGAGTTTTTGACTTAAGAAAAGAATCAAATACTGTGGAAGCTGTGACAACTAAAATGTCCGTCAATGATAAGCCTGTGTTTGTAGAGCATGCTTACTCTGAGGTGACATAAAAGTATTGTTTGTGAGTTGTCGATGCAATACTGGAGTGTAAATCGAGGAGACTGAAATTTATACTGTTGTTTCCTACCATGGCAATTTTGGGGGGGAGCTGGTAAAGTGTAGATGTTTAAAGGTCAAGACGAAGCAGCTCAGAAGATAACAAAATTATCCATCAGATCAATTCAAGTATAAGCTGAGTAATGGTGTAAGAGGATTGTTGAACTAGAAGCACATACTTTGGGACAAGTACAGGATGATTGAGAGGATAAGATGGTTTCAATTAAAGGAAAACTCTGCCCTGTACAACAGTTTAACTCAATCCTTAGGTTTCTTTTCTCCCTACAATATGGTTCCAGTACTGTGTAGGTACCAGAAACCTCCTTGTACTTTTTAAAACTTTTATTTCCTTGCATTGGAAACAAAGGAAGGGAAAGATCACCTACTTTAGTTTTAAGCATAACTTCTTACATACTTTGCAGAGGACTTTACCTCCACCTACATGACATATTATAGACACAGTTGAATCTGTAGTTTACCTTGTAATGTACTGATGTCAATCTTAGATGGGAAATTAATACAGCTAATGTCGGGAATGCAGCAGCTGATATAAAAAAAGACAGAAAGCTGTGGAACTGTTTTCGACTGTTTTTATTGTACAGAGGAGGAGAACGTAGCACTCCCATTTCATAACAAAACAAAGCAATTAGATCAGCCAGGGATTTAAGGCAGTTGCCGTCTCTTCTGTCAAATTTACATAATCAGCAGCATAATATTGAAATGCTAATTTTTAAATGTTGGTTATTTATAATAATTTATATGTTAAGATAACTTAAATGTAGTATCAAAGATTTCTGTAACATTTAGGGAAAAGTCAGAAAATATTTTTTCTTGTAAAGTGTCAACATAGTTACCATTTTCTATTCCCCCCCCCCCCACACACACACACACACACAGGAAAGAACTGCAGAAAGAGAGACAAGTGTCAACCCTATTAACTAGGTACACTGATAATGTTCATAGAATGTCTTTTATGTTTTTTGTGACATCCTCCCAAAAGGGAATGCATATCTGGTACACGCAGATGCATGGTAAGAGACTCCCACTGACTTTAAGTCAGTCCTTACATTGTTAGAGTGCATGAGAATTTTGCAGTCCACAAAGGAAATGTGACATTGATGGCAACCATAATATACAGCTGAATATACTTTAAAGTGTGTTTACAATGAGCTCTTCCATTAAAAACATTAAGAAAAAGAAATCAGAAGCATGTTACTGTGTTTAAATCCACACACACACACACACACACACACACACACACACACACACACACACACACACACACACACACGTATTCACTTTATAATCTCGAAATACTGAAATATCAAATTTCAGGTCTATATTAGAACACCGAACATTCAAAATGTCGAGTGTTTTAATATCGAACCCTATCAATCGAAAATTCAAAACATCAAACATTCAGAACAGTGATTTTTTTCCTAGGGAAAAAATTTGCTGTTCCAAAACACATGCACACAACACAAGCACACCAAACAAACAGCAATCCACACACATACACCTAAACTCTTACACCTAACCCTACACTAAACAATACATGCACCACTAACTATCCACTTACCTTAACCCAAACCCTAACCCTAAGGTCCATCACTATCTCACAGTCACCTCACCCGTGCCCTAACCCTAACTCACCTACCCCGCCCTAACCCTCACGTCCACACAATCGCACACTTACCTGACTCATGCCCTAACCCTAACTCACCTAACCCGCCTAACCCTCACATCCACACAATCGCACACTTACCTGAACCTGACCCGTAACTTTCCAACAGAGAGCTAAAAATTCCAAAGCAACAGAAACGAACAACCAAATTCTTTCTCTAGGAAAAAATTTGGTTTCCTGTTTGATATTTTCAGCGTTCGCCGAAAATGGGTCGATATTAGAACACTCAACATTTTGAATGTTCGGTGTTCTAATATAGACCCATTTTCAGTATATTGAGACTATAAAGCCGAAAAATCAAAAACCCGAAACTTTAAAACCGCAAACTTTCAAACCACGAATGTAACACAAACAACACACTATACCACACAAACACAAATACACCTACCTGCCAACACTACAAAAAAAAACCCAACACACACAAACACAACAAAACTAACACTCACACAAACAATCTTGCTAAAAGCAGGGGGTCAAGCCCCAATGCACCTCCCATGTGGGGGGCTGCACCCCCCCCCACACCCCTACTTATATATACTAACTCTGAGGTCGCTCTAAACACACAAACACATAAAACTCATCACTACACACACTCACACACACTAAAATCCCTACCCAATACCCTTACAAAAACACCACTTACCTCAAACCTCAGCTAAATCCACAAACTGCACCGCATGTCACGTATGCGAACACATAATGGTGAATGCGACATTTTCACATTTGCTATTATGCAGTTTCGCTTAACTGCACTTTCGTCTTTATAGTCTCGAAATACTGAAATTCGACATTTCTGTATTTCGAGATTATAAAGTGTAACCACACACACACACATGGACAGACAGACATACATGTGTATTTAAACACAATACTGAATCCCACATATAGTATTCTACATGCTACATACATTTTTATACAGTCACACACACACACACACACACATATAGATATATATAGATATATATAGATATAAATATATAGATATATATATATATATGTGTGTGTGTGTGTGTGTGTGTGTGTGTGTGTGTGTGTTATGTGTAGACACATATATATACAGTTACATGAAATTAGAATTTCCATTTTGATTTGTTTTTCTTTAAAGGACATGAAATACACATATAGGCATATAATCTAGTTATTCGTTACATACACTTGTATGTTTTTCTACATATGTACTTTGTATATATGTGTGTGTCTGTATATATATATATATATATATATATATATATATATATATATATATATATATATATATATGTATATAAACACACATACACATGTATATGTGCACAATCACATACACACAGACATACTATAATTGTGTGTGTGTGTGTGTGTGTGTGTGTGTGTGTGTGTGTGTGTGTGTGTGTGTGTGTGTGTGTGTGTGCAATATAGGTGCATACAATTTGTTATTTATAATAAACTTAACAAAGTAGGATTAAGCATTATTAATGTATACATTCTAGTAAAGGTTGCTTGATGTTTGCTTATTCACTGTCCCACATTGGCTATGTGTTGCACATGCGATCTTTGTCAGTGTCTTTATGTCAGTATTTTTTTTCTTTGTATTGCTATGTTCATTTATTACCTTTTATTATCTTTGCCAATATAGCCCGAGTTGTGGGTGAAAAGGGTCCAGGGGCCAGTTCACTTTCCTGGTTACCAAAGTATAAATAAATAAATATGAAATAGAAAAAAGAAGGGAGGGGTGAACATGACAGAAATAATTAAGTAACTGGTAAAGCACATTTTAATTCTGCATTATTCATGAAAGAGAAAAAAAGCTTCCCACTGAAGGCATTGGGAAGTAGCAGACAGAGGTTGGAGTCCTACTACTTGTCACCTGTAAATGTAGAGCAAGGATCATTTATTGCAGTGACAGTTTTTAGACCTCAGCATGAGAGTGTTGGGGAAGGTATGTCAATTCTTTTAGAACTATAAAATAATCCCTTTACAAAAGCCTGCTACTAACCTACTTTATTTTGCTGGAAGCAGCTAACAGCTATTTATAGCAAAGAACAAGCTCTGGCAGATACATAAATGAGGCTCAGTCAGGGAAACATAGAAGTAGCTCTGTTACAGAAAGTGTGTTTAGATGACAGTGCTTCACAGTCCTCCCATTCTATCTTAATGGCATGAAAAAACAGCACCACTTCCTTATGTGTAGCATGATTCATATAAAGAGGACTTGAAATGAATTCTAGGAAGAAGGAATGAAACCAAGAAAACAAGATCACATTACCAAGGCAGGCCTCAGCATCTGCCATTTTGAGGGGAACACATTCAATCTGTAAAATAAGCACTTGGAGTGATTTTGAGACATTAAAATAGCTCAGAAAACAAAGGTACAATGAAAAAAAACATGTTTTAAGTTATAAGGTGGAGTTTTCCTTTAAAAAAGGATGTCTGAGCATGTATGACATCCTAGGAACAAGGTGGCTGGATAGACTGGAAAGAGATCCATAGAGTGGAGTGAAGTGGGTGTGTTTTCTGGGTGCAAGATGTTTGGGGGTGTGATTGGCAATGCCAATCAGACATAAGTGCTGTAGTGGCATTCATTGTTGACATTCATTTATTTAAACTGCCCTCCAAGATGGAAGACATAACACATTAATTAATTAATTAATTCATTCATTCATTCATTAATTCGTTCATTTCAACAGCTAAACAGCTGCAGCAGAATAAAAGAATGTGCGTGTCTTCAGTCTTAGAGGACTTTTTTTGGTCCTCAATCTCCGGTTCAGGTAGCTATGGCTTTGACTAGAAGACTGTTCATGAAAGTATAAAATGGGGTATCTGGGGGTATGCTATACTGAAAATATTGTACTAACTGCAAGTCAAAAATGTAAGCAAACACTAAAAGGCTTAAGCATGGGATAAGCATTTGCTTGTGCATATGTCAATGTCTTTAAAAATAGTTTGAGGATGTAGGTAAATGGAATATTGGACTTACAAAGTATTGATTTGCCAGCAAGAATGGTTACATATTTTTGGTAAATACAAAAGAAAAATCAAGAGGTCTATGCAGATTGTGTCAATGCCTGACGTTTCTTGGAGGTGTGAATTTAATTGAACCCACTTAGTATTTTGCATTCTCCAGCTACATATATGGAATTATGTTATAAAACTTTTAGATGACAAAATATATGTGAGTCATGACTGGCCAAGTTTAGGGGTAAATGAATGTTTATATTTATATTATTCGATGTTTTTAGTAAATTTTTATATAGTGAAGTATAAAATATACAAAAAGGTAAAATATCACAGTATGTAACAGAGTAATCTATGTAGTCTGAATTCAATCCTTTTTGTATGGGTCAGATGTCTGAATTTATATTACATATGGTGAATTAAACAAAAGTGAGATAATAACATAGATTGCAATTAATCTTCTACTATTATTGAATTTATACCCTAACAATCTATGTTTAATATTTTGCCATTGAAGCTGTTTATTGTGTAGTATGTTGCAATGAAAAGGAGCAGTCTGAAGTCAATGTTCAGTTTTAAGTAGGTTAATTCACACAGGAAATTAAACAGTATGTTTCTTGTCAACTGTTAGGTACAACAGAAAACAAAAATTATAAAAATTAGTGTTTCATCAAAGTTTTTCCACAGTTCTTCTTGAGTTACAGAAAATAAAACATATTCCAGCAAAGTCTTTATATAGACCTTCTTGAGTCAGTCTGTACTCCTCTTACAGTAATCTTAAATGTAACCATGTTTACAATGATTTCTATCTCAAAATGTATTTATTTGTTTTTGTTTACTGGAAAAGTCTGTTTGGGAAAAGTATCTTTTCAGTGGAGATTCAAGGAGAAAAGCTGCATGAACATGTGACCAAGGTAGTAAGAAAAGTATGCTATGTCACCAAAATTATAAGTAAGGGTATGGCATCCAGGTCCAAGGAAGTCATTGTGCCACTTTATTCAGCCCTTATCAGACCCATCATTGAGTATAATGCCCCCTTCAGCATGTACCTGACCAAATATATGCAACTGTTGGAATATCCTCAAAGGTTCCTTACCAAGAGACTCCAGGGTATAAACTCATTATCCTAAATGGATCACCTTAAAGCCCTATCTCTATACTCTGTCTCCTACAGGTTAATTAGAGGCAATCTATGCCTGGCCTACAAGGCATCCTTGGATCCAGCTCTGATGGACCTTTTGCACATCTGGAAAATGAACAGCATCAGAACTACTAGATCTAAAAAATTCAGTTTTGCTTGTGACATAAATAAGACACATGTCTCAGAGGATCCCATGCTCTGGAGCAGGTTCCCCATCCATGTGAAGCAGAGTACATTGATAACCCTATTTAAGCATAACCTTCACCAATGAATAGGAAATTGGAAATTCACCTCTGGTCTGACCCCCATGTCTGTAATAGAGGCACACATAACTTGCAGAAACTTTCTAAATAACATACCCCTTTTTATAAATGCCCATGATACATAGGGACACAATTCAATTGGATTGCAGAACTAGGCTAATAAAGGTCCTTGTGGTCATTAGACTCATATACCTATGAACCTATCAGAAATGCAAAAGAAAAAAATGTTAGACAAATCGGCAGAAATATGATATTTGATATTTGATATTTTATATTATCAGTTAAGCACTTGTTTGCAGGTGAAAATAAGTTGTCTCGATAATTGTTAGGCCCTTTCCAAATCTACTGTTCTATGTTCAAATCAAGATAAGAATAAAAACAGCTAGCATGTACCAAGTTTAGTTTGTCTAAAATACAATGTATTACAGTATTGAAAATAATTTAATAACAATTAGAATACATTACTAAAAAGTGCTGTACAACATTAATATGACAGAAAAAATGCACTTGCAGTACTTTCATGTAATTCACAGTCAATAAGTCAATATTTTCATGTAATTTACAGTTGCGAAGGTCAAAGACCATTTGTAAGTCCAAACTAAAAGTAATTCCTTTTTCATCCAAAAGTCCTGGTTAGCAGACTCTCCTTGTGTAAAGGTCTGTGTTTTTTTTGATGAGCTCTTAAAAATTAAAAAAAAAAAGTCCTGAGCTCTGTGTCCAGTCTCTGGGGAATACAGAAAACTGAAGATAATTATTTAAAATGCAATGGTGATCTTTTTGGCAAATGTCCATTTATCACAGGGCAACACTTGGTAGGACGCATTTCCAGGCAAACTTCCTTTCCATTCCAAATGGAACGTCTTTTGCATCTGTGGATGGCCTAGCCCTGGAATCAGCAAGATGCAATAGCATAGTCTTTAGTTCCTTTGTAAGATTGTGCCTGTATAGCAATCTTCACTGATACACATAAGAAAACTCTTTTATAGTCTATCTGTAGCTTGTTTTTGAGGGAGGAAGGGATTTGATTTTGTGAAGATTAAGTTCCTTTTAATATCCTGTGATTTTTGTTACCCTTTTTAAACTCTTGACACTTTAATGTCCCAGAGCAGGATAGTGTCCAGTGCATTTTTCCAGTTTTGAAGTCCATTACATGTGATGGCACCATTTGTCTGCTTTACTTTTGGTGAGCTGAAAGCTGATACCAATAGAGGAGATATAACCAAAGGGGATTCCTTGTTCTCTAGTAGAAAAATGAGTCTTTTGAATTGTATGGTTTCATGCACACTGCTTTTCAGTGTTTTTTACATACTGTCACATTTTATATATATATATATATCAGAAGATTAACAAGGTTAATACAAAACAATATAAAAATGTAGAATGAATACATGCAATCAATACACATTAGCAAAGGTACTATGCAAGCAATACACAATAGTATACACAATGGCATTAATAATGAGCAGTAATAGAAAATAGTGCTAATAATAATCATGACAATCAACATTAGTGACATATTTTCTGTAATTAAAAGCTTTATTCTCACAGATGTAGAAAATATACAAACAAAAAAAATGAAAACAGTTCCAAGAAAATATACTAAAAGCAAATATTGGCTATATAAACATAAATGAATATAACAATGTTTCAAAAGGGTGATCAAAAACATATAGATTCTGGAGTATAAAAAAATGGTAGTTGCAATCTGGATGTCAACAATTAGATAGAAAATAGACAAAAGGATGAATTTAGACAACAAATATTTATGTGTATTGCTACTCATACATTGAGACAATTAGTAACATAGTATGGAACGTGCAGATTAATTTGAGCAGAGTTTCATCACCTCACATATGAAGAGACTTACCCAGGAAGTGATTATCAGCAGTACCATGACTCTTAGATAAATATTTTAGATGTGACTTTAATCTACTGAGATCAGAAAGTAGTCTTAGGTTAAAAGGCATTTTATTCCATAACTTGAATATTTAGTTGGAGTAGAGTGCATTTCTAGAGAAGTTATTGTTTTTTTTTGTACGGAGATTGTTGTTCGTCCAGTCAGGATAAAATAGAAGAGTCTTTGTGGGTTCTGTTCAAGCAGCTTTATTATGTGCAAACACATCAGGATTGAGGCTTAATAACTGTAACTTAGATAAACATATAAACAAACTAGCTATTACACTCATACATGCTCAATCTCTGGCTGCACACTCAAAATGGCACTGAAGCTAGCATGTGCTTGCTATTTATATGCACATGCCAACCTTGAAACATTTCTTAAAGGTACAACACATACACGCTATTCTACATGCTCCTTCTTCCAGAAATAAGTCATGCAATATTGATGACATTAATTGACATGCAATCAATACAAATAATTCTTTGTCATGCAATTATACAGAACTAAATACATACAGAGAATTGTGTGCAACTTGTTGGATATTTCACACTATGTCTGGAAATACGACCAAATCATGTGACATAGAAATTAGAATTAGGTCTAGCAACTGGGACTGTCTCTGCTGAATGTTCAACTTTATGGACATCAAGAACATCATCAGGAATGGAAGTAGAAGTTAAGACACGTTCTGCAACAGAAACATTGTCTGGATTGCTCTGAGATCTACAGTCTGTATCACAGGAACAATGCTGTGATATTGATTCTGGTACAGGAAGGAGATGTCTGCAATTTCTCCTGTACTCCACACCCTCAGATTCTACGAAACAGGATCTCGGCTCAGCACATATACCTGTTACTTGACCGATCCGGTCAAAACCTTTCACCATTTGTATCCTCACTGTCTATCTTTCTTTCAATGGACAAATAAATCTGCTCAATTTATCATAGCTGGACTTCTGGAAAGAACACATTCTGAATAATTGGGATCTAATTGTTCTGTTGTTCTTAGCTTTAGGCCTCAATAAACTGGAACTAATAGGCAATGTTATTCTGGTTTGCCTAGATAGAAGTCTCTGAGCAGGCAAGCCAAGTATATCATCATGGGGTATGTTTTTGAGATTAAGAAATTCAAAAAGACATTGGTATTATCATGCTTTGACCTCTCAAGTAATTACTGCATGTTCAGCTAGTCCATTTGACTGTGGATATTCTGGACTACTAGTAATATGTATAAAGTCGCATTCTTTTACAAATTTCTGAAACAACTAACTGGTAAATTGGGTACAACTGACCGAAATAACTTTGTGTGGACTACCATGGACTGAGAAATGATGTTTCAACTTGGTGATAACAGCAGTGGATGTTAGATTAGGTAGTAAATCAATCTCAAGCCAGTTCAAATAAGAGTCTACCAGCACTAAGTAGTGCTGATTGTGCCACTCAAATATATCAGTGGCTACTGTTGACCAAGGTAGTTCAGGAACTTGACTTAGCTGAAATGGTTCTTTTTGCAAATGCGGTTTAGTACTATTGCATACTGAACAAGAGGAAAGTACTTTATCGATGTCTTTTACTGGAGAAGGCCAGAACACTAGTTTTCTCACCATTCTTTTGCTATATTTGGAACCTGGGTGACCAGGTTGCAAAATCTGGCTATATTCATGTTGTAGGGAAGCAGGAACAACAATTTTAGGACCTTTAAAAATAATGCCATCTTACGTCAACATCTCATCTCTGTAAGGAAAATAAGTTTGCACTTCAGGTAGTACACTAGATTGCTTTGACGGACATCGAGCATTAATGTAGTGGCTGAGCTTTTGCAAAATTGGATCAGTCTTTGTATGATCTCTCAGCTCATCTAGTCTTATGGACTGACCACTGGACTGTCCTTTGGGTCTAACTTCATAGAATACACAACTGAAAGTTTGCCCAACTTGTCATCGAAAACATCAGCATACTTTGAGAAAATAGCTTCAGTAAAATTGGAACTAGGACATGTGCTTATATGATGAAATTCTTTGGTAAAAGAAAGCAAATTCATTCTCAAACTATCTCTGAGACCCACTAATGACTGCACAGGTGTTTGGACTACATAGAATAACAAGCTGTAACAGTTCCTAGCCAAAGAACATGGAAGCACTACTGAGCCTTCAGTTTGAATTTCTTCACCTCTATAAGCAACAAGTTTCGCACAAGTAGCCACATTGAGTTGTTCATTAGTTCTCACCTTAGCAAATGTGTCTGCTGATGTAACATTACTCTTTCACAGTGTCTACTTTAAGCTCAGTGGATTTGCCATTGATCTGGATGGTACAAAACACTTCATTATTTGCCAACAAATTTACTACATCAACCTTTTCAGCACTTACTGATGCATCATCTATGTAGAAAGTAGAACTGAAGCTCTCTGTATGATCAACTTTGCTTTTTCGAGTGACCCTTCTTTATAAATGTGTGACATTTACTTGATTTGCAAAACATTTGAAAATGGTTCCATTTTTTACACTTGTGGCATTGCTGACTAAATGTTAGGCATTTTTCTCTTTTAGACTCATGAATGGCACCCCAATTGCGACAGTTAACAATGAAATTGAATTTGGATTTTGTTGACTCACCCTTGAACTCCACTGAGCATGTCCTTTTCTTAGATCTTACTGGAAAACTACAGGTTTTCCCTGGGGAACCTGCATGGGTGACAAGTGCTGTGTGATTAGGCCTGCTTCTGCTAGCCACATGTTGCATGCTGCCTACATTTGCTCTGGAGCCTGCTGAAACCATGCTCTTATCACTTGCAAGCATACTTGTGTGCCTTTCTGTAACTTCATGGATTTGACAAATCTCAGTAGCTTTGTTCATTGTTAAATCACTGTCACGAAGAAAAATCTTTCTCACTGCAGCACTATTAATACCACACACAAGCCTGTCCTTTATTAACTCATCTTTTAAGTCACTAAACCGAAACATTTTAGCTTTGTAAGCTGTATAAGGTTTTTGATCTTTTGTGTAAAACAAATGCCTCTCTAATGTGGATGACACAGTGGTGCAGCGGTAGCGTTGTCACCTCACAGCAAGAGGTTCTCCGGTTAGATTTTCGGCTGGGGTGCTTTCTGTGTGGAGTCTGCATGTCCTCCCTGCATTCGTGTGGGTTTCCTCTGGGTGCGCCGATTTCCTCCCACATTACAAAGACATGCGTCTGGAGCATTTCTCCCCAGGCCTCTGCTGAAAATTGGCTTCGTTCCAAGTTAGATTTTCCTGGTAAACAAATGTTAAATAAATAATGTAATATTTGTCTGGGGGTTACACATTATTTCCTTGAACTTATGCTTCAAAAAATCAGGGTCTTCCCTTGATTTAGCCTGTACAACAATATGATGGTTTTCACCTTCTCCCTCATATACTGGTGGTGCATACACAAATAAACGCTCCCTTTCAATAACATCTGACCTAGCTAAGTTTAGCGAAATGAATGCTCTGGTGCATGCATCTTTGTCAGAACAAACTGCTTGTATAAAATATTGTACTCTTGCTCAAATATTCTCCAGTTGTCTGCAACATTCTGATCAAACACCAGTGGTGATGGTTTCAAAATCCATCTGCCATATTACCACCAGTGAAGGCTTTTGCAAGTATGCACGAATACACACACATATACATATGCCAGAAATTGATGTCAGTATTTGTAACTTTGCCCAGTAGCACAACAAGCCTCTGAATAATTGAGCTTTGCAAAATAAGTCTCTCGGGTTATGTAAAACTCTTGAAATCACTGTACTTTAAGAAATTACCTCTTATCAGTGTAAGAAACATTTCAAAACAACTGCACTGTGCGAATAAACTGGGCAGAAGAAGCTCAGAGTAAGAAACATTTCAAAGTAACTGCACTTAAATAACCAGTACACAGCACACTGAAACTTTCCCAAAATGGCTGTACTTTGCTAAATAACTCTTTACAGTGCAAGAAACACTCTGTAATAGCGACACTTTGCGAACAGACACACGCAGCACAAGTAAATTTTCAAAATGGCTGTATTTTGACTATATTTTATGATATAGTTGCACTTTGCATACAAATAAACTCTTCAGAATAAATGCACAGTAATAAGTACACACTGTAAGCACTTTTACACACTTTGAGATACTTAGAATAACTCTAGTTATGCCTTGAATACAATGCAAAATTGTAGTTATCCTAAACAGTACTTTACCAAAAAACATGCAGTTGCCTTGCTTTATTTATGCTTAATGTGCCCTTTTTGCCCTTTTATATTCATTTTGCTTGTTTAATCTTTTCCCATGAACATTATACTTTTCTTGTGCTTGTTTTACTCTAAACATGCCCATTTTGCAATTCCGATGTAATTCTGAACCCCTTATGTGCTTTTCTGATAATCATGTTATCAAATATCTTAATTTTAGACATTTTGTTTAATTAATAAACTTTTTTGTGCCTCTCACTTGTTTAATAATGCGGTTTCTGCCCTTGTAATGTTCCGTTTTATCTTTTTTATAAAATAAATCATTCATGCAAGTTTTCATTACCTTTTGTTCATTTATGGCCCTTTTTTGTGCTTGTTTATCTTAGTTTACCTTCACTGTTAACTCTGCACCTCAAAGCTCTGAAAAGCAGTCTCTGGAATCCCAGATCTGACACCATGTTGCTCATCCAGTCAGGATAAAATAGGCAAGTCTTTGTGGGTTCTGTCCAAGCAGCTTTATTATGTACAAACACATCAGGATTGAGGCTTAATAACTTTATCTTAGATAAACATATAAAAAAACTAGCTATTACACTCATATATGTTCACTCTCTGGCTGCACTGTCAAAATGGCACTGAAGCTAGCATGTGCTTGCTATTTATATGCACATGCCGACCTTGAAATGCTTCTTAGAGGTACAACACGCACACGCTATTCTACAGAGGTCATCCTTTTGTCCTTAGATTGTAGATTGTTCCTTGGTGAGTGCAAATTTAAGAGAGAAATGATAGGTGGACACTGCCTCGTTGATAAAGGATCTTGTGGGCAGTTTTTAGCAGGGTAAAATGTAGGTAGTTGCTTAGTTCAAACCACTGTAGGTTGTGAATGGCAATGCAATGATGAGTTAAGTTTGGAAAGTCGGCTGCAAATTTATCTACCTTGTTGTAACATTGCTCTGTGTTGTTTCACAAAGAAGTTTGGAGATTTATGAAGCTAGTGAAATCATGCAGTAGAGTAAATAATAAATAGGCAGATGTGATTCTTGTATGACCCTAATCTGTGAGAAAATGTCTCCTGTAGAAGAGTCCAGGTTTTTTGTTAGTTCTGCTGTTAGCATATGTGATGTGGTATCTGAATTTTAGATTGTCATCTATAATGACTCAACTAATTCTATTATGGTATTATTTCACATTTATTGGCAAATTCATTTTTTTCAATTCAGCATGTTTTTGAGGTAAATACCATTTTTTTAAGATTCAGTAAATGCTAAGAGTACATGAGCCATGCTTTAATGGATGTGAATGCCTCTTGTGTGATGTATTGGAGTTTAGTCATGCTAGGGGCAGACCAGATGAGTGTAGAATCATCTGCAAATTGAATTTAGGTTTACTATCTGGCAGCCGTAGCTAGGTCATTAATTTTTTTTGTGTCTTTCGGCTTTTTCCCGGTTAGGGGTCACCACAGCGGAACTCCGGTCCGCTAATGATTGGCAATAGATTTTTACGTACTGGCTTGCCGGGCCTAATGCACAACCTTCAAAGAAGGAACGCCCATTCACGCATGTCACCACACAGAAAATGCTCTAACTGAGAATCGAACGGGCAACGTCTAACTGTGAGGTGACAACACTACCACAGCACCAACACCGCATTGATAAAAACATTAAATAGTAGTAGACCTAAGATAGATCTCTAGGAAACATCTATGGATAGTGATAGAAAGGTAGAGAAAGAGGTCTGCATTTTGATACACTGTGATCTATTTTCTAGGTAGCTGCCAAACCACAGGCTAGAGCTTTTGAATAAGCCAAGATAATTAGCTTTTCTTGCGACACTGGATAGGACAGTGTGACAAATACCACAGACAAATCAAGGAACACAAATGACAGCAGAGTACCTTAATTTCTACTGCACTATATATATCACTGATGAAGGACAGCAGAGTGGAGGTGGCGCTATGGTTTGGGTAGAAACCATGCTAAAATGGGGGAAAGCAGATCACTATGACTAAGATAGTTCATTACATGAGTGGCTGCATTTTCCATTATTTTGGATGGGGGGAAGGATTGTCATATCCCAACCTACCCCTTTTGTGTAGTGATGAGATATATGATTGTCTCAAGGTATAGGGGACATGGGATTCTAAGGTAGCCCTGTTGATGAGTATGCACACTTATTATGTTAAAACATTTGCAGCCATTTTCTTTATTTATTTGTTTGTTTATGATTTATTTATATATTTGCAAGTGTTGACCAGGAAAGTCCAAATGGTTAAAGTTCCCCTTCTCAGTGGAGGCCTGGTTAGAAAAGCTCCACAGAAAAAAAAACAATATACAAATGAACACATATGGGTAATAAGCATTTAGCAAGACAACACTAAACTAATGAAATACTCAAGAAAACATTTTAAAAACACATGCTTGTAGTGATACATACATTGAATTCATGGTATTAGACTATAGTCATGAAAGGGAACTAAAACATTAAGTAGTATTAAAACAGTTCAAAACAGTAGTTTTACAACATTTTTGCAAAGGCATAAACTGAAGAGGTGAAGACAGGGATACCAAACAGGTATTTGAGAAATTATAAATAAAAGTAATATCGGTCACATGAAAGTTTTTACTATAAAGACTAAAGGTGATTAGTAGTATAGTCCTGTTGGAAAACTAGTCAGGAAGGTGTAAGCAATGATAGGGCAAACTATTTTGCTTTATGCGGTAAGTGATAAAGTATGTAAGCTGTTGTTTTAAGATTTCAGTCCCAAAACATGCAGGTATTTTATCAACTTCCGTAACTCTCTCCTTCAGTATAGAGGGCAGCAAGCCTTTATCCTCTCCTATCTTTAGGGATATATTAAAAAACTTTCTTTTCTTTTCAGAGACTCCATTCAACTAGCCTTGTCCCTCTCAGGTGGCAACTGTTGAATCAGGAGCCAGAAATCTGACCCTTGCAAAGATAGTAACCCTGCCATATCTCCCTATGGCTGTTGATTGTCATTAATTATCACTGGAACAATTTGCCTATCTGCTTCAGCATCTCTACCACACCCTCTTCTAATCATAGCAGTACCCTTCCCCCGGTTCAGTCCCAAACTCAGCAGTCAATGTGTTATAACTGGTATTTATGGCATAGTTTTCAGATGTGCACAGCAACCATGTGAGCAGCCAAAAGCTTGGGAATAAAATAAAAAATGTAGTTGGTATCTAACTCTATCGACAGTGGGCAGAAGCTTTGGTTCTATAAAATTAATAAATATGCTGAACAAGAAACTCCACTCCCTACAAGCTCTTCTCACCGTGGAGGGCACTGACGTTTGTGTAGTGACTGAGACATGGTTTAAAATAACAGAAAACACTCTGACTGTGCAGAGCTATAATGCCTTCCTCACATTTAGACCAGCTACTGCTCAGGATGGGAAAATGGTGGCTGTGTCTCAATTTACATCCAGAAGAGAATCACATCAAGGCTGGTAAAGCCGCATGATGCACTAGAGCTTCTTCATGTCCAAATAACCATCAGAAAGTCCTGTACCATGTATTACCTAGTTATAGATCTCCGTCTATGACAAAAGAAAGCCACAGCACCTATCTACATTGACTAGAATCATTCAGTATTAAACCCAGTACCATTTTCCTAGGTGATCTAAACTATACAACTATAGGATGGGAAACGTACACCACTACTAGTGCACAAGCACAGAGATTCCTGGACTTTGTCAATACAAATGTCCTGGAGCAATTAGTCTTGCATTTGGTCCTTACTAACATGGGAGCATTTTGCAGTATCAGTGGCGTATCTTCATCACTTGTTATGTCTGACCATAAAACAGCCTCCTTCAAAATAAAACCGAAACTAGAGAGCCCTTCCACCCAAGGCACCTTCAGAAATTTCTTTAAGCCAGACTACCTACTCCTAAGTGATGCACTGGCAAGATTCAAATCCCTACCAAACACAGTTAACTCCAGTGACTACACAAAAATGTACACCACCACACTATACCAGTATGTAAACAGCTACATAGATGCAGCTGTACCCCATAGAATCAAGTGCAGGGCAAATCCCAGAAACAAACCCACATGGTGGAACCATAATATCAACAAGTCTTATAGTAAAAGGAAAAATAATTTTGATGAAAATTAAGAAGAGTAATTCCCAGAATGTTAGAGCCCTTGTCATTGAAATAAACCAACAACTCAGGAGCTTAATAAACTCAATCAAAGCCAAGTTTGAGGCTAAAATACCTACCCAAGCCATTTTTTATTTTTATTTGTTTTCCAGGGCAGAGCAATGATCTCTATGCACCTTTTTTAGACTCTGCCTGGGAGCAGCGTTTGGTTAACTGACTTTCTCAGAGTAACACAGTTAAGCAATGGAGACTGAGGGAATCAAACCTTGCACCACTGGACCACAGGAAACAGCTCATTAACAGCTCTTTAATCCTCAGAGCCAACTGCGAGACATGTTATGTTTGTAATCTCAAAAGTGCAATGCAGCAATGTGCTGAGCTGATCGTGAATGATATTACCTACACTGAGGCTGAAGATAGAGTGGACCTACTGGCTCATAAATTTAGCTCTAACTTTACCCCTCTCCCCCTTCTGTTTGTCCCTCAAAATATACCTGAAACTGTCTTGCCTCCAGCTATCATGGAAGGCCAAGACCTAAAAGTGCTACCAAAAACTACATTGATGGGTCCTAAAATATCCCTGGATGCATCTTAAATAGCATGAAGCAAGATTTAGCCACACCCTTAACAACAGTGTTCAATCTCAACCTCCATACAGGTTTTTTATCAAGTGAATGGAGAACAGCTACAGTCATTCCCCTGCATAAGGAAGGACCTTCCACAAACCCAGGCAATTACAAACCTACAAGTCTGACCAGCCTCGTATAAAAAGCTATGGAAAGACTTATGGAATTAATCAATCAGGACATAAGGAACCTTCAAACACTGGACCCATCTCAGTTTGGATTGTCAAGGACATGTCATGCTTACTCAACCTGGTGTACTTTTTTTTTTGAAAAAGTGCCCAAAAACAATGGATAAAGGCAAAATGGTACACACCACATACCTCAACCTGGCCAAAGCTGTTCACACAATTTCCCATTCACTCATACTGGAAAAGCTAAATAAACTGGAAATAACCCCCTATGTCACCTGCCAGCTTGCCAGATGTCTCACATATAGGATGCAGATAAAATAGGGGAAGTTACCTCCACAAAGAGACCAGTCACCAGTGGAGTCCCCCAGGGTTCTGTGCTGGGAACGCTCCTGTTTAGCATCTACTTTTCTAAAGTAAAAGCCAATACCAAAGGGCTCTAGCTGACTAAGTTTGCAGATGACCTCAACCTGGGAACAGTCATTGAACACCCAAATGACTTACCATCCTGCAAGAAGGTTTATCTCAAATAAATAACTGGTGCCAAATTCATAGGTTCATAGGTTTGTACTAGTCTAATGGCCCTGGAACATATATAAGCCTAGCCCAAGAAGATTCCCTGGCATGATGCCGCCCAAAGTTAGTTCCCAGTGCCCCTGTCAAGTAAGTCCACTGAAGTGACCCCTGGGGTGAACTTCTTATTGCCCATCCACTCATCAAGATTTCTCTTAAAGAGGCCAGTGAAGTGCTCTGCTTGACATGAATGGGAAGTTTGTTCCAGACTACGGGAAGTCTCTGGGTTAGGAACCTGTCCCTCCAGCATGTTCTGCTTATTGTGGTAATGAGGTTTAGGTCCCTGGAGCATGTGGCACGGAGGGATTGGTATGTCTTTAAATGAAGCATATCTAGCAGCTCTGGGTCATACATGGCTTTGTAGGTCAAGCAGAGAACGCCTTTAAGTAGAGACAGAGTATAGCTGGAGTTTTTTGAGTCTGTCTGTAAAGGGCATGTGTCTAAGGCCTAAGATCCTCTTAGTGAGGTATTTCTGTGGCCTTTCCAGTTGTTGTAGGTGTCTAGTGAGGTACATACCAAATGAGGTGTTGTATTCCATAATAGGTCTAATGAGGGATGAGTAGAGAGGGATTATGAACTCTTTCTTCCTGAATGAGAAACATTTTGTGATGAGATGTGCCACATAGAAGGACTTTCTGACTACAGTGGCAATGTGGTTATCAAAGGAGAGGTTGCTGTCAACCTGTGTCCCCAGGTCTCTTATTACACCTTAGGTGTTTAGTGGACTACCGCCTATATGGTAGTTCATGGTCACCAAATTTTTCCCAAAGGGAATGACAATGCACTTTTTGGCATTGAGCTTAAAGCCATGGTTCTGGCACCAGTAATTGGTGTCAGTGAGGCCTTTTTGTAGAATGTCTACATCAGTTGGATAATCAATAATGACTCCCAGTTTGCAATTATCTGCAAAATTGGTAAGCCAGAGTCCCTTTGTGTTGGTTTGAACTTCAGAGAAGTAGATGCCAAACAGGAGAGGAACTAGGACCAATCCCTGTGGGACACCACTTGTAACTGGTTGGTAGTCAGATTTGGAGTCCACTACTTTCACAGTGTGGGTTCTATCAGTGAGCCAGTTGGCAACCCATCTTATGACATAGGGGTTTATGCTTAGTTTAGTGAGTCTATCTATGATTCCTGAGTGAGAGATGGTGTCGAAGGCCTTGGCAAGATCTAGGTAGGCTGTGTGAACTACCTTGCCCTCATCCACAGCTCTGGTGACAGACTCGAAGAAGTCTATCAGGTTGAGCAAACATGATCTACCTTTCACAAACCCAAACTGCATGGTGTCCAGAGTTTGGAGATTCCCTATGTCCTTATTTATAAGGTCCATGATGATGCTCTCCATAGCCTTACATATCAGATTTGTCAGGCTAATGGGGGGTAGTTCCCAGGGTCTGTTGTCGCTCCCCCTTTATGGAGTGAGATGACCATAGCAGTGCACCATTTGGTAGGAACAAAGCCTGAAATTAGGCTGTGATTGAACAGGGTACTCAGATGTGATGCCAGTTCACTTTGTAATTCATGTAGAACACAGCCAGGGATATTATCAGGTCCCATGGAAGCTGTATTCTTGGCTTTGGACAGTGCAGTTTTTAACTGTGTAGCCATGATAATAGGGACTTGGCATTCCTCAGGTATTGTGATAGGCCCTTTAGAGGGTGAAAGGGGGGTAAAGTTCGCACAGAACCTGTCTGCCAATATGTTGGCAATATCAGTTGGTTCTCTATATGTATTGCCATTGTGCTATAACTCAGAGCAGATCTCAGACTTGTCATGTAGATTCTTGACATAGCTATAGAATGCGTTGTGGTTGTCTTTAGAATCTGCAGCAATTTTGTTTTTGTAACAGGTTTTAGATGATTTGATAAGGGATCTCAGTTTTTTGCTGAGGCTGACAAGGGAGTTTTTCAAGTCTTGGGACTTTACCCTTTTATGCAACAGTTTTTTCCTTCTGCTGTAGAGTTTGTTTATTGTGGGGGACCACCAGATTGTCTTCCTTTTTTTGGAGGAGAGCATCTTGGTTCTGTTTGGTATGGCCCGTTCCATGCACTTGTGTATGTGCTCATACAGTGCATTGGTGTATGATTCAGTCATGCACCTATTTTCCATTTGCATGTGTGTCATGAAGTTAGCCAGCTCTATTTTTAGAAGTCCAAAATTGGCTTTGGAGAAGTTTTTTTACAGTGGTTTCCTTTGTGTGGGGGGGGGTGAGAGTGGGATGTGGATATCCATGATGATTAGCTTTTGAATAGCTTTTTTGAATTTTGATCATTGAAACTAATGCTAAAAATGCATTATTGTATCCTTTGGGAAGTTGTCTACCCCAAGGAACTACCACATTGATAATGTGCCCCTAAGAGTTGACCTAGTTGCTTAGGATTTGGGAAGCTATGTAGACAGTGACCTAACTTTCAACCAACATATGTCTATTGCTGTAAGAGGGTCCTTCTATATTGCACAGCTTATAAACAAAGGGATTATGTCTACCTCTAGGGATGCTATTGTCCACCTTTAGTCAGCCCTCATTAGGCCAATCATTGAATATAATGCCCCCTTTGGCATGTATCTGTCCAGACATATGAAACACATTGAACACCTACAGAGATACCTTACTAAAAGGATAAAAGGCCTAAACAACATCTCCTACATGGACCAACTCAAAAGTCCTGTCACTATACTTGGTATCCAACAAACTGCTAGTGGGTGACCTGTATCTGGCATACAAGGCATCCTCTGACCCATTACTGATGAATTTACTGCACATCAACAAGTCAAATGGCATCAGAAATACTCAGTCTAGGGATTCTAAACCTCTTCTGTAACATCAGCAGAATAGTCTGGAGGGACAGGTATATCTCAGAGAGGATACGACTGCTATGGAACAGACTCCCCATCCACAAAGTCCATCCCTATCCATATTCAAGCGCAGATTAGATCTATGGATGGGAAACAGAAAACTTACCCCAGGAGTGCCCCCTGTACTATTAATGGACAAAGGCAGCTCCTAGATCCTTTATCCCATGCATGGGTCTCCTCAAATTATCTATGGTATGATCACAGTTATTCTCATTAGGGGTAATATATAATTATCAACTATTGGATGGGTAAGGCCAATCTATAACCAAATGGGATAGGTTATTCTGAGTACAAAAAGGGAAATTGGCTAGGCATAAAATGGCCTGCAAGGACAGCTAACCTAGTACTTACCTATGAATCTAAACGTTTGCTCTTATAATTGCCTAGGCAATTTATGTTATTCCCGCAAATGTTCTTGCTTGGCTGGCTGAGTCCAGAATCAGGTGAATTTGCTTCATTCTATGTAGTAATGGTAAAATAACAAGAACATTCTAAACAATATATGTCTGAATAAAACAAATGTCATTCTTTTTTAATGGTTATTATATGTAAATACCTAATGTATAATACAAACGCTAATATTGTTTGATATGGATAAATGTTGAAATAGTTTAAGTACCAGTACAGATAACAGTGGAATGAAAGTTTAAAATATGAGTGCAGAAAGTTGGATAATGATACACTAAATGAAAGGAAATGAGCTGCAGACATACTGATACAGGCGACAATGGATGCAGAAATTACAAAATTAATTGTAGTCAAGGGTCTACTTTTGAAGGAAACAGTATTTCTTATGGTACTTGAAATGATAATTAACCACTACTTTGGATGAGAGAGGCAAAGAGTGTATAATGTTTCTTATCCTGGAGTTCCTGACTGTTTGAACAGTTTCACTTGGTCTTGCTTGGTCAGTGAAATTTGATAAGTACTGGCATCCTGGATGAACTGGTTGTGAATTTTCAAAGTATGTGCCCATAATTGGTAAAGTGCTATAGTAGTTATAATGTTCATGATTGTCACGTATTAAGAGAGATGATCAAAATAAAGTCTGGATTTTCTTGACCCCTGTTGATGTTGCTGGTAGATGGTAGAGTTGATTATGTGGTCAAAGCATGGACACACTGAGACATGGCAAAATATTAAAAGCTGTAAATTAGAATGATGGGATGAATGTTATAGAAGCTGATTTCTTACTGTAGGAAGACATGTAAGTGCTTGTGATGGTATATATCAATGAAAAGATTGAAAGAGATATATGATTATTTAAGTGTGAGTGGTTTAATATGTTTTTGTATAATTAATAACAGGTTGTTTGTTTAAAAAAAATAAATGAGTTGAATTCCAAGTTAATGAGATTTGTTATTTTATTTTTATTTCTTTGAATTTGCTAACAAGGTAAGTGGGTTATTCCAAGGACCCTTTTCAACCCTGACTCAAGCCATGACATAAGTGCAATTGAATCAAGTAAAAAAAGGCATGCATACCTTAAAAGTTTAGTCAACTTGTACAAAAAAGCATAGATACGATAAAAGGTTTGAATCAAAATGGCTACACTAATGCCAAATTAACTTTGTGTAAGTACTAAACACAAATTAAATTGGGAAAGTAGGAAACAGCGGCAAATAAACAGAAGAAATCTCAAGAAAATATCTGAGGATGAAAATTAACCAGGTCTGATAGTTTAAAGGAATAGCAACAAATGTAGGTAAAAGTGTCATGTGTGTAAAAAATGTGAACGGGATTGATTAGTAGGAAGAAAAGGAATATGATATGGAAGGAGGACTGCCGAAAGAAGGGGAAGAAGTAGGAGGAACTTTAGCTATGGAGTGTGTATAGGTTATCAAGAATTGCTGGAAAAATGTTATTACCAATGTTGAAAGGAGAGTGGGAAAGATAATTTGAGTAAGAAAGAGTTAAGGATCAATTGACTGGAGCTACTTGTAACATTCATAACCTTAGTTAGTGTCTTTGAAATTAAGAGAAGTAAGATAATATGGGGAATATTGACGTTAGTGGCTGCATATATTTGAACAGCCAGTATTTCTGAAACAGTGACAATTGTTGATGTTAAATAGGTGTTCTCTGAGATTCTCACAGAATATCTTATAGTTTGTTTCACACATACGTTTTTTGGATTGATTATTCCAGTTTGCAATTTTGTAGATGCTCTTTTCCCAAATAATATTTTTGAATCTGAGTCTGTATAGTTTATTAATGCCATCGGAGGTATCACAGAATTTGCAGTAGGAGGATTTTAACATGTTTGTCTGCAAATGAGGGGCAGTATCTGCAGTTGATTAATTCATATTTGAAGCAAGAAAGTGGTAAGTTTCGATTATCTGGTCAGGATAAAACAGATGAACATTCGTGGGTTCAGTTCAAGCAGCTTTATTACATACAAACACATCAGAAATGAGGCTTTGTAACTTAAACTTAAATAAATGTATAAACAGACTGACTACCACACTCATACATGTTAACATTCTGGTTATTCTGTCAAAAATGGCACTGCTGCCTGCATGTGCTCTGTATTTATATGCACATGCTACATCTGGAAATGCTTCTTAAAGGCACATACACACGCTCTGATCTACATCCTCCCTCTTTGAGAAATAGTCCATATATGAAATAACAGTATTCAATGACATGCAATTTACAGAAATGATCTTCTGATATGCAGTTATACAGAGCTAATTATCTGACGTGCAGTTATACAAAATTAGATACATATAAAACAATTCTGTCCAAGTTGCTGTGTATTTTATACTAGGTCTAGAAATACGACCTGATTGTGTAACATAAAAGTCAGAATTGGATCTAGCAATGGGGACTGTCTTCAAGGAATATTCAACTTTGGGGACTTCTGGGACATCATCAGCATCTGGGACATCATCAGAATGGGAATGGATACTGAAACATGTTCTTCGGTATGAAAATTGTCAGGGTTGCTCTGAGATCAAGAGTCTGCATCACAGGTACGATGCTGTGATGTCATTTCTGATACAGGAAGAAGATGTCTGCAGTTTCTCCTGTACTCTATACCCTCAAATTCCATTAAGAAGGATCTGGGCTCGGTACATATACGTAGATGCGACTGAAATGCTTCGCAAGGACGGCATGCGCGGTCAAACCAAGTAGAAGCAACCACAAACGACCAGCAAAATGCGATGGTAAACCCAGATAATAGAAAATCCTTTATTATCAATACCACATATCTGAAAATATCTGAAATTATTTAACCAGACCGGTTTCGGCCTCACAGCCTTTTTCAATGGTAAACAAAAAAGTTAGAAAATGCACTGGTACTAGTTCCATTTATAGTCCTCCCTGCTATGCATCAAAATATTGGTATAGCCCGACCTAGTGGTTGGGATATACAAATACATATGGAAAACAAAAGTCATGAATAATTCATAGATAAGAGAATATGTAGTAATGATAAAATGTAATGTTAATCCATAACACTTTTCAAAAAGTGTAAATGGAATATAGACAATAATTATTATAATACTAGTTCATCATAATTTCACACAATATGTATTCATACTCCAACATAAAGCCTCAAATGTAACCTAATAATAGATTAGGAGAGGACACAACTGGACAAATAAGTCCAATAATAACAGTAATTATATAATAAAATGATTTTATAATTACATCTCAGCGCTAAAGTATAGATTTAGTCATCCTAGTCACTAAGACCACACAATTGCCAAAATCATAAATTATAAAAAAACATAGGAAATGCAGACATTAAGAAAGAGCAACATAAGATGATATGCTGCATATATCAAATAACAATATAAACAAATGTACCAAAAGACAGACAAAAGATTCTGTTATTGATGGTCATTCAAGCCTGGTGGAAAAAGTGCCCCAAGGTTGGTAATCCAATATTGTTCCTTTTTATTCAAAATAGAGTGCCAACCCTGCTGATGGCTACGATCCCCTACAATTTTGTCAATAACCATAAACTTAAATTGTGGATGGCTTTGATAATGTCTTGAATTTATCTTATGTACCATTAACAGATACACAAACAATATTATTGAGTAAAGGCCTTGGTTTCATTCCGGGTTTTTTTAGTGATGAATATAGTATAGTAAATGATGTATTGTCATTTTGTCGTAATCTGAATCTCAAATTGTTCTTTTCAGGTAACATCTCTTAAAGATCTTCAGAGTTTAGATTTTTGAAATCGGATTTCCAATCACCCATGAATAAATATGTCTCCATATTCCAGCAGTCAGTCATTAAGGATTTACATTTTCACCATCAAGAATCATGCATTCTAGGCCAAAATATTTCTACCATGCAAAAAACTGCTCTGGAAGAACTTGGCACAACCATGACATTGCAATTTTGCCTGCAGATAAGGGGGTGCTGTTGTAGTCATGAACATTGGGGATTATCTTAATGAGGGCAAAAGACAATTGGCGGATCGTAGTTGTTATATGCAGATGTTTATAGATCCTACATTGGTATATAAGAAGGAAATTGACTCCTTCTTACAAACAGCAGAGGAACAAGGTATTATAACAACCAATACAGTTAAACATCTCACTGTTAAGGATCCACAAAAATAGATCTTATATCTTCTGCCCAAAATACATAAATCTATTACAAACCCCCCGGTAGGCCTATAGTCTCAGGTATCGGTTCATTAACCGAACCACTCTCTGCTTTTCTTACACGCTATCTTAAGCCATTATTGTCATCAGTCAGGGCCAGATTAAAAGACACGACACATTTCCTTCAGATTATAGCAGATACCCAAGTTGAACAGGATTGGCTTATGTGTACATTAGACGTGAAATCGTTATACACAAGTATTCCACATTGGGCTGGACTGCAATCATTACAATATTGGTTGGAAAAATCTGAAATGTACCCACCAGGTTTCAACACACTTCTGATCTGCATGGCAGAACATGTACTAAGAATGTCTTTTATTTCCATGGCGAGTGTTTTTTGCAGCTCCAAGGTACAGTGATGGGAGCTTCTTTTGCTCCTATTTACGCTGACCTTTTTATGGCCTATTTTGAGGAGTGCTTAATTTATGATTCATCACATAATATCTATATTGTTGAAATGGACATCTGGAGACGATATTTAGATGATTGTTGGATGGTGTGGAAGGCAGACATTATATGTTTACAGGAATTCATTCAATATTTGAATGACAATGTATGGGGTATTGAGTTTACGGTTACATACGATTATAACACCATCAACTTTTTAGACATCACAGTTTACCGTAATGAGGACCACACCTTAAGTACGAAAGTATTTCGCAAATACCCTCAATACAACACTTTGTTACATGCATCTAGTATGCACCCTTACCACACCATCCGCAACATACCAAAATCACAATTCATGCGTATGAAATGCATATGCTCATCGGTGGAGGATTTCCAAATAGCTAGGAATGACTTATGTTGTAGGTTTAAACATAGGGGATACAAAATGAGGGATATCTCTTTGGCCAGTGAATGGAGTAACACACTGAACAGACAAACTTTATTACAATATAAGAAACTGGATAACAAGGATCAGGATTCCACAATAAGGTTTGTCACTACATACGGCAGGAATCACCAGTTGGTCAGGGATATTTTGAATTCCAATTGGAATATACTGATGGCACATGATGAATTAAGAACATTATTAGGCACAACATGTCATATGTCTTTCAGAAGGGGTAAAACTCTAGGGGGGTTGTTTTCCCACTATAAACACAAGGAAGGAGGAGGAGCTATTTATCAACAGACTACCTTAACAGGGGATAGACTTATAGGAACTTTTCCTTGTGGCCATTGCAGCTCATGTTCCCAGGTCTACACACTGAAGGAATTCTCTAGTGCCAACACTAAACGTGTTTATCAGACCAGGGTTTTTGCTAATTGCAGCACTACATGGGTTATATACTTAGCTACATGCCAGTGTCAATCATTTTATGTGGGTCAAACATCCAGATCCCTCCGAATACGTATGACAGAACATAAGAGTGACATCCGAAATAAAAAAGAAACTAATGCCTTGCATAGACACACCATCAAACATTCCAATGCACAATTTAAGTTTATGGTTATTGACAAAATTGTAGGGGATCGTAGCCATCAGCAGGGTTGGCACTCTATTTTGAATAAAAAGGAACAATATTGGATTACCAACCTTGGGGCACTTTTTCCGCCAGGCTTGAATGACCATCTATAACAGAATCTTTTGTCTGTCTTTTGGTACATTTGTTTATATTGTTATTTGATATATGCAGCATATCATCTTATGTTGCTCTTTCTTAATGTCTGCATTTCTTATGTTTTTTTTATAATTTATGATTTTGGCAATTGTGTAGTCTTAGTGACTAGGATGACTAAATCTATACTTTAGCGCTGAGATGTAATTATAAAATCATTTTATTATATAATTACTGTTATTATTGGACTTATTTGTCCAGTTGTGTCCTCTCCTAATCTATTATTAGGCTACATTTGAGGCTTTATGTTGGAGTATGAATACATATTGTGTGAAATTATGATGAACTAGTATTATAATAATTATTGTCTATATTCCATTTACACTTTTTGAAAAGTGTTATGGATTAACATTACATTTTATCATTACTACATATTCTCTTATCTATGAATTATTCATTACTTTTGTTTTCCATATGTATTTGTACATCCCAACCACTAGGTTGGGCTATACCAATATTTTGATGTATAGCAGGGAGGACTATAAATGAAACTAGTACCAGTGCATTTTCTAACTTTTTTGTTTACCATTGAAAAAGGCTGTGAGGCCGAAACCGGTCTGGTTAAATAATTTCAGATATTTTCAGATATGTGGTATTGATAATAAAGGATTTTCTATTATCTGGGTTTACCATCGCATTTTGCTGGTCGTTTGTGGTTGCTTCTACTCGGTACATATACCTCTCACTTGACCAATTCGATCAAAGCCTTTCACCGTTTGTATCCTCACTCTCTCTTCTTCTTTTAACGGATGAAGATATCTGCTCATTTTATCATAGCTGGACTTCTGAGAAGAATGCTTCTTAAACAGTTTGGCTTTGATTGCTCCATTGTTTTTAGCATTAGGCACCAACAAACTAGAACTGATAGGCAAGGTTGTTCTGGTTTGCCTAGATAGAAGTCTCTGAGCAGGCGAGCCTAGTTGGTTGTCAAGGGGTATATTTCTGAGATTGAGTAAATTCATGAAGATATCAGTATTGTCAAGCTTTGATCTCTCCAGTAATTGCTTTGCACTCTGCACTGCATGTTCAGCAAGGCCATTTGACTGAGGATATTCAGGACTGATAGTAACATGGATAAAGGCCCACTCTTTAGCAAATCTCTGAAACAATTGACTGGTAAACTGAGGACCATTCTCAGAAATAACCTTATGTGGACTACCATGGACTGAGAAATGACATTTCATCTTAGTAATAACAGCACTGGACATTAGTTTAGGTAGCAAATCAATCTCAAACCAGTTCGAATAAGAGTCTACCAACACTATGTAATGTTGACTGTTCTACTCAAATATGTCAATTGCTACTGTTGACCAAGGTAGTTCAGGAATTTAGCTTAGCTGAAGTGGCTCTTTCTGCAAATACGGCTTAGTACTGTTGCATACTGAACAAGAAGAAAGCACTTTATCAATTCCTTTTGCTAGAGAAGGCCAAAATACCAGTCCTGTCACCCTTCTTTTGGTAGAATCGGAGCCCGGGTAGCCACAATGTAAAATCTGAATGTATTCACATTGTAAGGAAGAAGGAACAACAACTTTTGGACCTTTGAAAATGATACCATCTTCCATCAGCATCTCATCTCTGTATGGAAAGTAAGGTTGCATTTCTGGCAGTACACAGGATTGCTTTGATGCCCATCCTACATTGATGAAGTGGTTGAGGTTTTGCAAAATTGGATCAGTCTAGGTATGATCTCTCAGCTCAATAAGTCTTGTGGTAGAAAAATTATGCACTTCCATGTCATCAAAGTCAAAATGTTCTGTATCAAGCTGTTTCGTGTTATTTCTGGACAATGTGGATAAGGTATTAGTCAGATAAAGATGTTTTGCCTTTGTAGAGACCATTTTGAAATTATACTTTTGCAATTTGAGCATCATTCTTTGTAGTCTTGCTGGAGCGGAATGCATAGGATTCTTTAAAGTAGTGACTAGAGGTTAATGGTCAGTTTCTATCCGGATAGCTCAGCCATAAATATAGTCATGGAACTTAGAACATGCGAGCACAATTGCCAAAAGTTCCTTCTCAATTTGAACATACTGCATCTCAGTTTGGGTAAGAGTTCTAGATGCATATATGCTTATAGGTGTGTACTAGGCTAATGGCCCTGGAGCCTTTACAAGCCTAGCCAATAGGATTACCCTGGCATCATGCCACCTGACCTTAGTTCCCAGTGCCTCTGTTGAGTAGAGCCACTGGAGTGATCCCCGGGGTGAATTTTCTATTTCCCATCCACTCGTCAAGATTTCTCTTGAAGAGGGCCAGTGAGATGCTCTGTTTGACATGTATGGGAAGTCTATTCCATAGCATGGGCTCAATCTACTTGGTGTGGGAATAGTACCCACAGGCTTTTGCACCAAAGGTGAGTGTACTACCTTTTGTACAACTGACATTGACTGAAATAATCAGCCCTGCCAAGTCTCGAACCTGAGATGCTGTGCACTACAGTCACAGCAATGTACTGCTACACCATCTGAGCTGTAAAATGTTGTGTTACCACTATGCATTTCACTGCCAAGTCTTGAACCCAGGACCTTGTGGACTACAGTCAGAGCAACATACTACTATGCCAAATCAGCATATATGCAACGGGTCTGCCCTCTTGAATAAGTGCACCAAGACCAATGTTTGAAGCATCACAGGAAACAACTACTGGTTTGTGGACATCATAATATCTCGGTGTAGGCAGGTTGGCAATTTGCTGTTTGAGGTTATCAAATGCTCTCTGGTGTTGTTCTAACCATGACCATGCAAAATTTGTGCATGTCAGCTGTCTTAAAGGTGCTGATAACTCACTAAAGTCATGGATAAATTTGCCCAAATAGTTAAGCTTACCAAGAACATGCTGTAGAGCTTGGACATTCTCTGGAGCTGGCATCTCAAAAATGGCTGCTTGTTTAGAAAGATCTGATTATAAGCCTGTACTGGTAAATAAATGACCTATATAAGTAACTTCTGGTAGTCTGAATTTGCACTTCAAAGGACTGAGCTTTATATTCACTTCACTCACTCTGTCCAGAACTTTCCTGAGGTTTCTATCATGCTCTGCTTCACCATGATCTCCAACCAGTAAATCATCAACTATTATTACACACGGGTAGCCTGAAAAAAATTGCTCCATTGCACACTGAAAGACTTCACTGGCAGAATTTATTCCAAAAGGCATCCTGAGGAATCTGTATCTACCAAATGGGGTACTGAATGTAGTTAGTAGTAAAGATTTGCAGTCAAGCATCACTTGCCAAAATTAACTCTGCATCTAAGACAGAAAAAAAAACAGTGGCATTTGGCATGAGGGTTGCAATCTCCTCGACTGTATGCATAGGATGATGAGGTATTTTTAATGCCTTGTTCAAGTCTCTTGGGTCAATGCATATTCTGAGTTCATCAGAATTTTTCTTATGAGCAGCTACCATGGCAGATGCTCACTCAGTCGATTCTGTGACTGGACAAATCACACCTTGCTGCACCATTTTGTCTAACTGGACCTTGACTTTGCCCTACATAGCTATTGGAAGTCTTCTTGCTGGTCTGACCTCTGGGTCTACTTTCATGGAATACACAACTGAAAGTTTGCCTAGCTTGTCATCAAACATATCAGCACACTCTGAGAAAATAGCATTACTGATGCTGGAACTTGGACATGTGTTTACATGATATACTTCTTTGTTAAAAGAACACAGTTTCATTCTCAAACTGTCTCTGAGACCTAATAATGACTGCACACATCTTCGGACTACATAAAATTGCAAAGTGTAACTGTTCCCAGCCAAATAGCATGAAAGTGCTACTGAACCTTCGGTTTGAATCTGTTTACCTCCATAAGAAACAAGCTTAGCACAATTGACCAAATTAAGTTGCTCACCGGCCCTCACTTTAGCAAATGTTAGTGCTGACATCACATTACACTTTGAAGCAGTGTCTACTTTGAGCTCTGTGGGTTTGCCATTGATCAGGACAGTACAAAATACTTCATTCTTTGCCAAAAAATATACTGCATTAACCTTTTCACCAACCACTGATGCGCCATTTACATAGAAAGTAGGGTTGCAGCTCTCTATATGATCAACTTGCTTTTTCAAGTGACCTTTCTTAATAACTCAGGTCACTCCAAGGCAAGTACAAATATGACTCAGTCATTGTCCATTCTGGTGTGAATGACCTGAGACGTACCTCCCTGGACTACATGAAAAGAGACATAGAGGAGCTCTCTGAGCATGTAGCCCAGGCCGGTATGACCCTGACCTTGAGTAGCATCTTACCCTCACCAAGAATGATGCCACAATATGAAGACAAGATGATCAATTTCAACAATTGGCTTAAGTATTGGTGTCATTCAAAGGGGATCCAATGCCTGTCTGCCTGGGATGACATGCTCGACAAGCCACAATACTTTGCTAGGGACGGTTTGCACCTGTCACCCCTGAGCTTTCGGATATTGGCAAAGGCTCTTGCCACCCCCATAGTGCCTTTTTTAGGCAATGCTCAAAAGACAAACCCACCTCCATAGGTATCACAAGGGATAAGAAACTAAGAGTAATGCTACTCAACGCCAGAAGTCTAAACCTCAAGATGCATGCACTCAAAACTCTCCTTAGCATGGAGAACATCGATATCTGTGCAGTAACAGAAACCTGGTTCAAGGCTCCTGAGAGCACCCCAGCACTACCAGGTTATACCTCATACCATGTTTTTCGGCCCCAAACTTGGACCGAACCACAAAAGGAGGGGGAGTATGAATATTCGTCAAAGATACCCACACATCCAGGTTGGTGGCAAAGCACGAAGCATCAGAGACTATCCATGTGCAACTAACAGTGGGTAAAACTGTCTTCCAGTTTATAGCCTGCTACAGGCCACCCTCCCAAACCCAGGAACCCCACTCAGCCTTCCTGAGAACACTGGAAAATATGAAGGTCTCTCCAATCACCATTATATTGGGCGACTTCAACCACCCTAACATAGACTGGGAGCATTACTCTAGCTCCAACACCCTAGCCCAAAGGTTCCTAGAATTTATAAACTCAAATGCTATGGAACAACTTGTTGCCACTCCCACAAGAGGGGAAAACATACTGGACCTGATCATCACCAACATGGGGACTCTATGCTCCAGACCAGAAGAGTATCCCTCACTGGTAAGATCAGACCATAAACTAATCTCACTAGATATTCACATCCCAACCCCAGCCCCTGCCCAGAAAACCACAGTGAAAAACTTCTCTAAAGCAAATTTCACACTCCTCAAAACCGAGGTGGAATCCTTCAAAGCCCCCGGGCCTGTGGAAAATACGGTCCAGACCGCAGAATCCTTTATAAATGCATTTTATGAACACCTTCAGGAATGCATGGATCATGCAATCCCAAATAAAACCAAGACCCAATCCTCCAAAGTTAGGCGTTCTGTCTGGTGGACCCCAGCCATAAACAAACTATACAATAGAAGGAGGAAGCTACTACATGATAGAGCAAAATCCCAAAAAGGGAAGGCATCTCTGATCAGTATTAGCAAAAAACTATGGGCACTCATAAAATCGTCTAAGGCCAGCTTCGAGAGAAAAATTGCACAGGACACTAAGGATAATCACAAGGCTTTCTTTAGTTATGTTAGGAAACTGGGTGGGAATTCCCAGATATGCTCAGAATTAGTCCAAAATGACAAAAAATACACTGAACCCACAGACATTGCCAACATCCTAGCTGACAGGTTCAGTGTAAACTTCTCTCCCCCTTCCCCACCAAAAGGGCAAATATCTATCCCAGCAGAGTGCTGCCCCCCTGACATCTCAGATGCTCAGGTAAGAGCCGCCCTCTCCAAAGCAAAAAATACAGCATCAATGGAACCAGACAGTGTCCCGGGCTGCATCCTACATGAACTCCAAGAAGAACTAAACCCAAACATAAAACTACTGTTCAATCTCAGCCTTACTACAGGATATGTACCCAAAGAGTGGCGTACAGCAACAGTGGTCCCTCTCCACAAAGGTGGTGCCTCAACGGATCCTGGAAACTATCGCCCCATAAGCTTGACTAGCTTGGTCTGAAAAGCTATGGAAAGGATCATCATGGACCTCATAAATAAAGATATTGGGGACCTACAGACACTGGATCCCACCCAGTTTGGCTTTGTTAAGGGCAGATCCTGCCTCTTAAACCTGGTCAATTTCTTTGAAACAGTCACCAAGGCCATTGACGAGGGGAAGGTGGTCCACACAGCCTACCTGGACCTTGCAAAAGCCTTTGATACAATACCCCACTTGGGCATTATAGATAAGCTCACCAGCTTAAATATAAACCCCTATGTCACTAGATGGGTTGCAAACTGGCTCAAGGACAGAACCCACATGGTTAGCATTGCTGGAGCCATGTCAGACTCCAAACCAGTTATAAGTGGTGTCCCACAAGGCTCAGTCCTGGGACCTCTCTTGTTCGGTATATATTTCTCGGAGGTACAGGCTAACACCGAAGGACTGTGGCTGACCAAGTTCGCAGATGACTGCAAACTGGGCGCCATAATCGACTCTCCAGCCGACACAAGCATCCTACAAAAGGACCTCATAGAAACAGACAACTGGTGCCAGAGCCATGGCCTGAAGCTAAACGCCAAAAAGTGTATAGTCATCCCCTTTGGCAAAAACAAAGTGCCCATAAATTACCACATAGGTGGTAATCCATTAAGTACGGAAGAAGTAATTAGGGTCCTGGGGACCCAAGTTGATAGCAATCTCTCATTTGACAACCACATGGCGAAAGTGGTTAGAAAAACATTTTATATAGCCCACCTAATCATGAAGGGATTCACATCTAGATCAGGGGAAGTCATCGTGCCTCTTTACTCATCCCTCATCAGGCCCATAATTGAGTACAATACCACTTTTGGGATGTACCTTACCAAACACCTGCAGCAACTGGAAAGATCCCAAAAGTACCTCACCAAGAGGATCAAAGGGCTCAAACAGATGCCATATGCTGCCCGGTTAAAGAAACTCCAGCTCTACTCAGTGGCATACCGCCTGCTCAGAGGCAATCTGTGCCTGATGTATAAAGTCATGTCCAACCCGGAATTAATGGACATGCTGCACCTCAGAAAATCCAAATCCCATCGAGCTACGTGCTCGAGAGACTTGAACCTCAGCACTGAAATAAATAGGTCATGCTGGAGGGACAGATTCATAACCCAGAGGCTCCCTTCACTCTGGAATAAAATCCCAGTCCAGGTTAGGCAGAGTCCCTCATTGACTCTCTTTAAGAGGAATCTTGATGAGTGGATGGGAGATAGTAGGTTTACCCCGGGTATCACTTCTGTGTCACTGTTAGACAGAGGCACAGTATATTAACCTTGAAAAAGGGCATAGCAAAATTCATTTAAAATGGGTGGCGAAAGCCAAACACACTCTGGCTAGGCTTATAAATGCCCTAGGGCAGATAACCTAGTATGAACCTATGAACCTATGAACTGAATGAGGCTTGCTTGATTTACAAACCTTTGGAAATTATTCCATTTTTTACACTTGTGGCATTGCTGACCAAATGCTAAGCACTTCTCTCGTTTAGACTCATGATTGACTCCACAATTGTGACAGGTAACAATGAGACTTGACTTAAATTTTGCTGACTCACTCTTATACTGCACTGAGCATACCCGTTTTACTGAGCTAGACTTTGGAACATGTTAGAAAGCTACAAGGCTTCTCAGGTAATCCTGTATACTGTCTAGGTTTGCTCTAGAGGCTGTTGAAACCATGTTTTTATCACTTGCAAGCATACTTGTGAATTTCTGTGATCTCATGGATTTGACAAATCTCTATGGCTTTGCTTAACATTAAATCACTGTCACGAAGCAAAATGTTTCTCACTGCAGCATTATTAACACCACACGCAAACCTCTCCTTTATTAACTCATTTTTTAAGTCACCAAATCTGCATGTTTTAGCCTTATTTCTCAAGTCAGTGATATAAGCTTCAAAAGTTTCACCTGTCTTTTGGAACTTTTTTGGAACTACCACCCCGTCAGCCTGATGAGCCTGGTCTGCAAGGCTATGGAACGTATCATCATGGAACTTATAAACAATGACATTGGTAATCTCCAAACTCTGGACCCTACCCAGTTCGGGTTTGTAAAAGGCAGATCATGTCTCCTAAACCTGATAGACTTCTTTGAAGCAGTCACCAAAGCTGTAGATGAGGGTAAGGTGGTTCACACAGCCTATCTAGATCTTGCCAAGGCTTTTGACACCATCCCCCACTCTGGAATTATAGATAAATTTATTAAACTAGGTATAAATCCCTATGTCACAAGATGGGTTGATAACTGGCTCACTGACAGAACCTACACTGTGAAAGTTGCAGACTCTAAATCCAACTTCAGACCAGTGACAACTGGAGTACCACAGGGTTCAGTTCTGGGTCCTCTCCTGTTTGGTATCTGCTTCTCTGAAGTACAGGCTAACACAGAAGGTCTTTAGCTAACAAAGTTCGCAGATGACAGCAAACAAGGAGCCATAACCAAAACTCCTAATGATGTGGACATCCTACAAAAGGGCCTCACTGAGACAAATGCCTGGTGTCAAAGCCATGGCCTCAAGCTCAAGGCCAAAAAGTGCATTATCATCCCTTTTGGTAAAAACTCTGTACCCATGAACTACCACATAGGCGATAGTCTACTTAACACCGAAAGTGTGATAAGAGACCTTGGGACACAGGTGGACAGTAGTCTCTCCTTTGATAATCACATTGCCACAATAGTCAGGAAATCCTTCTATGTGGCACACCTCATCATAAAAGGTTTCTCATCCAGGAAAAAAGAGGTCATTGTTCCCCTCTACTCATCACTCATTAGACCCATTATAGAGTACAATGCCCCTTTTGGTATGTACCTCACAAGACATCTACAAAAACTGGAAAGGCCACAGAAATACCTTACAAAGAGGATTACCGGCCTCAAACAGATGCCCTACGCAGACCATCTAAAAAAACTCCAGCTTTACTCTGTCTCATATCGCCTACTCATTGGCGATCTCTGCCTAACATACAAAGCTATGTCAAACCCAGAGCTGTTGGACATGCTCTACTTAAAGAAATCCCAATCCCTCCGAGCTACATGCTCTAGGGACATAAACCTTGTCACCACAATAAACAGAACATGCTGGAGGGATAAATTCTTGTCCCAGAGACTTCCCATACTCTGGAACAAACTACCTATCAATATCAAACAAAGTTCCTCATTAGCACTCTTCAAGAAAAATCTTGATTGGATGGGAGATTGGAAATTCACCCTGGGGATCACTTCTGTGGCTCTGCTTGACAGGGGCACAGGAAAATAATTTTCTTGGGTGGCAAAAGCTAGGGTACCATTTGGGTAGGCTTATATAGGCCCAAGGGCCAATAGCCTAGTACCTACATATGAACCTATGAACCTATGGTCTCTTGTATAAAATAAGTGCCTCTCTTATGTGACATTTGTCTGGGGGTTGCACATTTCTCTAAATTTCCATTTTAAGCACTCAGGGTCCTCCCTTGATTCAGCCAGTACCACAATGTGATGGTTTTCTCCCTCTTCTGCATATATTTCTGGTGTACACACAAATGAACGTTCTCTTTCAATAGCATCTGACCCAGCTAAGTTAATAAAAATGAATGCCCTTGTATGTGCATTTTTGTCAGAGAAAGCTACTTGTATGAAAAATATATTCCCACTCACATACTCTCCAATTCTCTGTTATATTATGATCAAACACAAGTGGATTGAGTCTGCGAAATACCTCTACCATATCAACACACAGTAGTGAAGGTGCTTGGAATTATGTTTGAACATACACACACAAATATATATATATATATATATATATATATATATATATATATATATATATATATGTGTGTGTGTGTGTGTGTGTGTGTGTGTGTGTGTGTGTGTGTGTGTGTTAGAACATTATGCCAGTACTTGTAATTATACCCAATAACACAATAATCTCTTTAAAATAACTGCACTCTGCCAAATAAGTCTCCATTGCATAGTAGCACTCTGAAATCCCTGTACTTTGTGAAACCACTCCTTATCAGTGTAAGAAATACTTCAAAATGACTGTATTTTGAGAATAAACTGTACACAGCAGAAGAACCTTTCAAAATGGCTGTACTTTGCAAAATAACTGCACAGTGTAAGAAACACTTTGAAATGGCAGCTTTCTGCGAATAAATGCACACAGCACAATAAACTTTTCGAAATGGCTGTGCTTTGACTGCACTTTGCAGTATAACTGTACTTTGCACATAGCAAACTGAAATAATTGCACTGTAATAAAGCACACACTCTGCAAATACTTTGCACACTCTGAGATACTTTGAACAACTCTAGTTATGCTTTGAATGGCTTCGGTCAAAGCAAAATAGTAGTTTGTGCCCAAACATAGTCTTTTACTAAAAAAGCATGCATCGCCTTGCTCTTTAAGCTTAATCTGCCCTTTATTGTACTCGTTATTCCCTTTTAATCTCTTATCGTGCTCATTATACTTTTCTTGTGTCTGTTTTACTCTAAACATGCTCATTATGCAAACCAAAGGTAATACTGATCCCCATATGAATAGTTTTGCCAGTTTTATTAAATACCTTGCTTTCAAACATTTTGTTAAATTAATAATGCAGTTTGTGCCTTTCCTTTGCTTAATAATATGTTTGTTTTGTGCTACTCATTTGATTAATAATGTGTTTTGTGCCTTATAAATGCACATTTAATTTTCCTTGCCAAATAAATAACTTTTGCAGTTTTTCTTTACCTTTAGCTTGTTTCTGGCCCTTTTTCATTTGTCTGAGCTCCATTTCACTCAAGCTGCTTAGTGTGCCTTCACCTTCAACTCTGCACCTCATGGCTAGAAGGAGTAGCTCTTCTAATCCTGGTTCCAACACCATGTCGCTCGTCTGGTCAGGATAAAACAGACAAACATTCATGGGTTCAGTTCAAGCAGCTTTATTACATACAAACACATCAGAAATGAGGCTTTGTAATTTAAACATAAATAAATGTATAAACAGACTGACTACCACACTCATACATGTTAACACTCTGGCTGTTCTCTCAAAAATGGCACTGCTGCCTGCACGTGCTCAGTATTTATATGCACGCGTTACATCTGGAAATGCTTCGTAAAGGTTCAGACACACGCTCTGATCTACAGTAAGGTACTCCTTGCATTTAATGAAAAGAAACTGGCTTTTTTAAAGAGTTTCAAGGTTATGCTCTCTCTATTATGACAGAGTTATGAATCTACACATTTTATTAAGTGAGGTCTGCAACAGGATTGTGTTATTTGAAGAGATTAAAGCTATATGTGGTTGGCCATACTCAAACCTTGAAATGAGTATGCCATTGCCATTGTAGCTGAGACAGTGTAGCATGTTTTTTTTGTTGCGAGAGACTGTTCTCGATTATAAGTTTAGTATACTACTTGAATCTAAGTGAAGGACTGAGGTGTAGTCAAAGGTACCTGTCAGAGGTCAATCAGGGAATTCTTAGTGTAATGTATATGCATATGTGTGTCACCCTGTGTACTGCATGAACACAACTGTTGATAGCAGGACTGATGTTGCTATGGTATATGAGGGCACTGTATACATGTAACCTTTTGTCATAATTTTGCTGCTGCATAAAGACAGTGATGACACTTGTGGTTGGATGGAACCACTTGGGAATACCACTTGTTTGAATAACTACCATCGATACCCAAGCAATCTGCATAGGATTCCTGTCTATTTTTAGACATAATGGCTACTAACATTGTACCTACCATGTATGGGAAAGGTGTATAGTGTGTATGTATATATGTGTTATGTGGTCTATTACAAATGCTCACATGCTCAGCAGAACACTTGCTCGCTGCCACTTGCAAAATTCAAGTGCTCTAACTCCAATTGGGTCAGTCTTACTTAATCATTTAGCCCTCCCAACATCCAACTCTCTTGAAATGTAAAGCCCTACAAGAGCCCTAAATATAAGCCTAAAACTCCCTCTCAGGTCCTAACCCAGTTCCTCATTCTCTAACCTTAAAACTCTACTCCCCTTTCCAAAACCTAAAACTTCACCCAGTCTCCCTAAACCTAAGTTTTCTGATCGCTCCTTAACACTAATCTCCCTTCCCATTCCCTAAATTGAAAATTCCCCCATTCCTAAACCAAAAAATCCTCTCCTGCTCCCTAGCCCTAAACTTTCATTCATGGTCAATAATCTTAAAACTTCCTTCTTCCTCCATAAACCTAAAACTTACCTCCCCACTCATTTCCTATGGCTGCTACACTTACCTTGTTCAAATGTGGATATGGTACAGTAACTGCTTGCCTGAACATCCATTTATGTTTGAGTGCAAGTTACAACCTGTACAAGCTACAAGACGCTTGAGTACCTGGCTTTGAGACGGTGGCCTTTCTTGGGCCACAAGCACTTGTAGTAGAACCCATCTTATGTCCATATAGTTTTGATCCATTTTTATTTGAAATACATGGAGTGTGAGCAGAGCACTGTTTTCTCTTCAACATGTTGGAAGAGACACTGACAACTAAGCTTGGTAAGGGACCCTCCTGTCAGTATTCTTCCTGTCTTGAGTTATCAGTACTGATGAAAGACATCTTCCCATTTTGTCTATAGAGAGGTGGGGGAGATGTGTCCCATGAGAAGAAGAGTAGCTGACAACCTGACAGTCCTGCCCTGAGGTATCAACATCTGAGACAGGTAACAACCCGAGTCAGATGGACCATCTTTGGCAATAATTAGTAGAAGCAGCCATCGAGCACATGCTGCCACTTCAGATGGACTGTATGAAAGCCCTCCCGGTGTGCATGTATAATCTGCTCATTCAAAGACCCAAATCCGCTGTGATGTAAGGTGCATCTGGTGGTACAGCACACCTGTAAGGCACATACCAACCCAGACTAGAGGTACAGTAAAGTGCTGACCAGCATCCTGCAATATCGCCTACAAGCTGTGTACTTGTGTGTTGTATGTATGTAACTTGTGTACCTGTTCAGTTATCAAGATATTTGCAATATGACATGTACACATTATTTCACTGTATTCATTAGTAAACTTGATTAGGTATACCCACATCTATATCTTGTGCACAACCTGCATGTCTGCATGGATTCTGGTATAATGTATGTGAAACATACAACACTGCTTTCAGTCACCTGATTAGCTATGTGTGGATAACTTACCTTGACTCACGACTGACCGTGTACATTTCTATACTAAGCAGATTTCAGCCAGCAGCACACATATGTCTGTGTGCATGACAGTCCTTAGGGCAACCATATATACAAGTGCTTCCACCCTTTAGCTGTACTTATACTTCTTTTGTTTCCAGTGAACATAACATTGACATCACCACCAAAAGTTACCATATTTGCATACAAGACAATGCCATAGTTTGGCAATCATTCATGCATGGCTTGGTTACCTATACCATTCTGTTTCTGATGACCCAGATATCTTGGTACTCTTGTGTTTTTATTTTCTTTCTATACATTTTTTGTTCATGTTCCTTTTGTATTATTTTACTTGATCTATGTTTTGTACTATAAGTCTCACACCTTCTATTATGAACAGATGATGCATGTAGCTAGTATATTCATTACAGTACATCTTGTTCACAACTATCTTAGGTACCTGTGCATGCACTTTGTCACAAATCCTATCACTTGCACTTTGACCTGTTCCAGCTCATCTCTCTCTTACTCAGCCTCCTTGCTCTGCTCGGTTTATGTCATGATGTCTGTGAAACTCTGTCTCCTTACTACATCTAAGGTGAGGCTTGGCAAACTGTACCACACTTCTTACTGCACAAAGCATGTGCTGCCATGTAATGCATGCCTCTGAGTCCTCGGTTTGTTACTTTACAGCCATTCTTACAAATTTTGAGAGAAATTTTCTCATCTACTTCCTTACTAATATTCTTTCCATACGTATTCCAAAACAGGGCATTGCATTCAAGGCTGTTCCTTAACAATGACATGCATACAAAAACCTTTTAGAATTGATATACTTAAAAAAACTTTTATTCTTGATATTTTACATGCTTTCATATGTCATATTTTGCATTTAAATCAATATATCATCTACAATAATTTCCAATGTCTCATGTCGATATTTCTTGGATTACTCAATATCGCACAGAGTGTGCAGAATGTTTGTGTATACTTGTATACGTCAATTTTTTTTTAAATTTCATACTGATATGTTTTTCAGTTCTTCTCAGTCATTCTGTCTCATGCTTATGTCATTTTTGCTGACCTTCTGTGTTCTTCATAATCCCATATTAATGCCATCTGGGTACTTTGCTGGCTTGTTAAAATTAATTATCCTTACAAATGCTACACAATAATTACAATGGGGTTGATCCCTAAATATATCTCTGTGGTACACCACAGTCTGTATGTTCCCATTCAGATACTTTTCCAGCTGTTCTTATTCAGAATAACATGTTCAGCTGTCTAATGATTTAAATATGTCTGTTTTCTTTAGTATCCCTCAGTGATTTTAGCTGCTGTAACAAATACATTTAAGATTTAAAAGAATTCAGTGTGTAATTTGCTTACCAATGTTGTACTTAGTTAAAATATTAGCTACTTATATGTTTTATTTATTTATTTTTATTAGATAACCAGGGCAAGGCACTGATCCACAAGGACCATTTTCAGACTCAGCCCAGGAGCACTGTTTGACTAAGTGACTTGCTTTGAGTCACACAGTGGGTAAATGGAGACTGAGGGAATCAAACTCTGCATTACCAGAAGCACCTTATTAACAGAGCTTTAGCCATCCATTTAATGACAAAACAAGATTAAATCATATCCCCAGTTTTATGCATAACACATGAACTTCTTAGGTATTTGCATATCTCAGCTGTGCAACTAACTGACATATTTTGTGCATTATATCTGTGTTACAGACCTGTAAATACTAGAGCTATTCATGGCTTTTGTCTTTTTGCTTAATATCCTTTGATCAACCATGGGTTCAGTAAATATGTTTAAAAAAGAGACTGACACCCTGTTTAATATGTGCACGTTTTGCTGCCCAGTTATGATTGTTGGTAGCCTTAGCAATGTCAGGATACACCATCGATTTAGTCAGACAGGTAACTTTAGTCTGAACAGTATGTCAATGAAAAAGAAATGATGTTAACACTTCAGGCATCTCACATCAACTGATTCTTGTTTAGAAATGCATTACATTACAGGATATGCACAATCTTAAAATGGTAATACCTTACAATAGTATTAAAGTGGCAATTACTATACTACATATTTAAAATAAATTTACAAACCTTCTAACAACATTATTTCACTTATTACCACAATTACATTGTTTCAGTGAATTATTCTAACTTAACCTTGTCAAACATAGCCATTTCACACCCTGTTTAATACGTACATTTCCACATGCTCCATTTTGTTGACATGCGCTCAGTAATTTTTCTAACCTTAAACTTCCTGAGTTTGTGGCCTTATAATAGCACAGAGGTCTGTGTGCTCTTGAGATTCTCAGAAGTATGCTGTCTGCATCTGTATACTCTTGGTAGTGTCATCTGGTCTTACAAATGGAGCCAAAAAATGGTGATAGATAATGTGACCCCATGATGTCACAGTTTAAGAGTCTAAGGACTTTACCCAGCACAAGGCTAAAGGGACCATGCATGGAGTTGGCACAGTAAGTGGTATTTGCTGGCAAGTGTCTTTTGGTCAGGTAACCTACATAGTCCAGTCAGACTCAACCCAATTAAAACAAACTGCAGATAACTATTTCATGGGTTCACTATCTGCTGCAAAGTCAAGGGTGGGTTCAGGTAGTATGCCAATCAATTGGCATGCAAAAGAAGGACAGAGGAATATGGACTAGATAATGACAACAGAAACTGATTGCTGGACCATGGAATGTCAACTCACTGCTGGGAAAGGAGGAGGAGCTTGCAAAGGATGCTGAGCAAAAATAACAGATTTAACATGCAACACTGGTTCTAGACCCAGACTCCTCAAGCAGGGGTAGTTCACAGGTTCACAGATTCATACTAAACTCTGCCACAACATTCTTTGGTATTGAGAATTTATTACTTGGCCCTGGTAAGAAAATTATGTCCACATACCTCAGGCATGGAATTATGGTCTCCTATTCAATTATCACATCTAGTTTTGAAAGTAGAGAGGGTGCTACTTTATTTGATGTGTAAAGGGAGTTTAGATACAAAGGAAGGGAAAACACTGGGGTTGTCAATCTGCCGTGTTAGTTGGTGGTTATTTGTCTTATAAAAGAGGCTGAGGTCTTTGGTATGATTGTTAGATAAACCTCTTGCTCTGAAAATGTATAAGAGGTCAAAAAAGGTAGGAGATTTCAGTTCTAAAAAGGCTAAACATAGATCCCCCTGCAGAAATCTATAGAAGACAGAGTAGAAAGATAGGAATTTTAATCTTTTACAATAGCTTAGATTATATAGCCCAAAGTTTCTTGGTCAGAAATCTCTGAGGTCTTTCAAGTTGGCGAAGGTACTCTTTGAGTTACTTTCCAAAAGGGACACTGTATTCAAGGATAGGTCTAATAAGAGAAGAGTATAGCGGTATCAAGATTTCTTGGGACATAGATGAAATACCTCTACAGATCGGCTGAGCAAGATAGAAGGACTTCCTAACCACAAATGAAACAAGGTGATCAAAAGAAATATTATCAACATAGGTAGTCAAGTCTCAAATAATTGTATCTATTTTGAAAGGGATAACTGAAATGTGATAAGAAGAGAGGGCAATGTTTATCCTAAATACTGCTTTTTAATATTTTCATTAACAACCTTCATACTGTGACCAAACATGCCCCTTAATCTAATATGCTGATGACATGACCCTTGTATGTTCTGTCAAAACTCCGTCCTGTATTCAAGAAAGAACCCAGCTATCCTTTACCTCCATTGAATCCTGGCTTAATAACCCTGAGCTCCAGCTAAATTGTAAGGTAAGAAAAGCAACCCCTATGCCTTCCTAAAACACACAACCTGAACATGGCTTCCTTGACTGGTACCTCTCTAAACAGCACAAAAATAGAAACTGTCTCACACACAAAACTGTTAGGGGTCAATAAGATGAAAACTTGAAATTCAACTTGCATATACATCAGACCATTATAGAGACCCACAAGAAACTTGTGACAGTTTATAAAATCCAGCACTCCCTCACAGACAGCTCAGAAGAAACCTTGGTGTCTACTTTCTTACCATATTTATTATAAGGCTTTCTGATTGACAAAGCTACAGACCACACTTACATCTAAACTGCAACAATGTTACAATAAAGTGACAAGCTAAGCAATGTCAGGCCTTTATCCAGAGCTTCAGTGACCCTTTCAGAGAAAATGACTAAGTTGTATAGGTGTGAACTATCTTTTACAAATCCAAACTGGTTTGGGTGCAAAGTTTGTATTTCATTTGTGCCATTGCTTATCAACTCAGCATTGTGCACCTCTTAAGTTTATAGACAATACTTGTGAGGCTATTAATTCTATAGTTTTGAGTGACTGTCCAGGGGCTGCTTTGGTGAAATGCTACCACAATGGCTATACTTGTGCTTCAGGGAAATACTTAAATTAAAGCGGTTTAGGAGGAGTTTGCCTAAGTGGTGCTTGACACTAACATGCAGCCAGGGATATGATCAGGATCCATGGAGCTACTATTTCTGGTGTTGGATTGTGGATATTAATTTGGTCCACGGTAATTTTCAGAGGAATAGGATGGATGGTTGGCAGACTACATCTATCTGGGTTGGGGGAGGCATGAAATTAGCTCTGATTTTTTTTTATGTTAGGATATTAATAATAACGTCAGGATTGCTGCATATTGGAGTGGTAAAATGAATTATTTACATCAGATATGGGATTACATAATTATGTATAATATGGAAAGTAGAGGAAGTAGCATAGCTGAGGATCTGGCCAACACCCCCCTTACAGATTAATTGTGTCTGCAGAGGGACTAAGATATACCCACTTGTGGTTTACATAGACAGGAAATTGAAAAGCATTCTTGATTGTTTTCCTCATATTCTTAAGGATTCATGGGACTTTTTGGGGAAATTAAAACCTGAATGTTGGAAGGACATGAATAGTTTTTTAACAGTAGGTGTTATTGACCTTTTCACTAGTATTCCACATGACGTGAGCTTAGATTTCTTTCAAGAAACCCTCTTGGAATATTGAACTCTTGACCAGAGGAAGGTGAGTTTCTTAGTGAAATTAATGGATTTGATTTTAAAGAACAACTTTCTATTTTCTGAAGGTAAGTTCTATAGGCAGACCAGAGGGGTGGCTATGGGGGAGGCTTGTGCCCCCATTTTTGCCAGTCTGATTGTGTTCACCTGCAAAAAACAGTCTGTGCTTCAGTCACCTTACTGGGATTGTTGGGCCATTTACTGAAGGTTCCTGAATGGCAGCTATACTACCTGTTTGTATTTGTTGAATATATATTTCATTGGTGCTGGATATGGATTTGGATTGTGGTTTATTGTTCAAACCTGTTTAATATTTTACATCTGCTGTTGTCTGGGACTACATGGATCTTGTTGTTTGGTTATGAGTTTTCTGATCGCAAGGTATGTACACCTATGTTTGGGGTTATAGGTCAAGGATGTGTTGAAATGCTAGTATTTTATTTAATATGATTGATAAGCAGTTTAGTTAGGTTTTCCTTGATTCTGTGCAGTAAACCATTGGGCATATTCAGTGGTGGATTATAAACGGGGCGATTTGGCTGGCTGCCCAGGGTCTGCAGCACCAGGAGGGCCCTTGCCTATCAAAAAACTAGGAGCTCACAGCTGCATCTGTTTAAACAGGGTCACTTGTTCATAGTCTTCTATTTAATTCTCTTTACTAAAAAAAATAAATAAATAAAGATAAATAAATAAACAAGGCATTTGAAGCATTCCTATTAAAGGCAGCCACAGATGTAGCACCCTAACAGGAAAGGATAGGTTAGTGCATTTTACTTAACTAATCAATTTGCAAATCCACAAATGTATTTATTTATTGAACATTTGTTTACCAAGAAAGTCCGACTTGGAACAAGTCAATTTTCGGCAGAGGCCCGGGGAGAAATGCTCCAGATGCAAGTCTTTGTAACATGGGATGAAACCAGAGCACCCAGAGGAAGCCCACACAAATGCAGGGAGGGCATGCAGACCCCAAGCAGAAAGCACCCCAGCTGAGAACTGATCCTGAGAACCTTTTGCTGTGAAGCGACAGTACAAACAGCTGCAACACTGCTCTGTCCATGTTGTATATTATAAATATTAAATGATACTGGGATTCTCATGGATGCCTGCAGAATATCATTAGCAGTACAATTGGATGTGGTAGCTTTTAAGGAATATTTTTTTTCTTTCTTTCTTTTTTAATAATATAAAAAGATTCTGGCAAGTAGGTAAATATTGCCAGAGCCACAGGCCATTGCTTTGCTCTGGAAATAATGGGAGGCTGGCAGATAATTGTGCATTTGTTAACAAAATAAATGCACTGCAAATACTACCAGACAGTAAATTATTTTGAAAAACAGAAAGATGCACGCATCCAACCAACATCTGATGTATAGATTTAAATGCTTACTAATAGGTACTCTGAAATGTATTTACAGTTGATTAGTCAATACTTCATAAGAAACAGTACAGTCGTTTCCTTAATGTCTTGGTTGTCAATATCACCCTCCCTCTGTGAAAAACAACACATCAGTACCTACCTCATTAAGAAAAAACACAGTGGTACTTACCCCAATTAAGAAACAGCACAGTGGTATTTAACCCATTAAGAAACAACAAAGCAGTACCTAACCCACTGAGAAACAACACAGCGGTACCTACCCCATTAAGAAAGTGAAATAATTAAATGAATTTCCTTGGCCCTATTTCAGTGCAGGGGAAAGGATTTCTGATGCACGTCTGTGATTTGATTGGTATCTACATCATGGAGTATTCATAGAGGCTTTCTGTCTCCTCTGGGAGTTTTTTCTTCCCTTCAGAATGTGTGCCATTTAAGCAGATTGTTTTACTTTCTGAGTGTCTGTATGAGCAGAGGAGTAGCTAGGGTTGGGTGAAGAGGAGAGCTGCCCCAGGTCTAAGGCATTATGATCGGTGGTTGCTGGTGGGTCTAAATTGTAACGGCATTCTGAAATGAATGCTGATAATGTATTTGTGGTCACAGTTGATGCTTTGATGTGGTTTGCTACAGATTCAAGCAGAAGATGTTTCTTTTTGTCTTCAAATTCTGGCAGAAGATCTCTCTGTTGAGAGGCCACCAAATTAGTGAACTGCACTGGGTGCTAACTTGTTTTCAGTACACTTTTATTTTACTGAGATATTCCAGCACGAGTAACTGACATTATAATTAAACTACACATGAATTCTGTTCCGTATCAAATTCAAAGCAACATATGTATGCACATTAAATGGTTACAAAAGAGCATGTTCAGTCTATGGCTTATGTACAAGCATTGTTGCTATTCCTTTGCATTTCTTTTGCAGCTACTTCTTTCATTTTCCACCCATTTTCAACCTGATTTTAGTATATGTAAGTGTCTTCTGTAGTGAAAAGCTCCTACTGCCTCCAGCAATGTATTCTAGGACTACACCATCCTCTCACAGGTGTAATATTCTTGATATCACACTAAAGTTTTCCCAAGTGCCACTTATACAACTGTCTTCTATGTCATAAATGTTGCATAATGTATATCCTACTCATGTTAGAGAAGATCACTTACTATAAAACAATAATAAAACAAGCCGCAGAAAACGCACAATGTTTTGCTGCTTATTCTTTCAGTGTTCTTTTTTTTTGCTTGAGATAACTTGACATGATATTAACAGCCACATATTTGTTTATTTCCTTCTCAATCACATTGTTTCTCTTACAAACACATTATCTCTCCACTCACTCCTTTACTTAAATGCATAACCATAAACCTATTTCCAGTAATCAATAGCTTCTACATCTGCACCCATCATGCACTTTCAGACTATTCGCCACATCCCTGACTACTGCTGTCATTGACAACCGATTTACTTTTCCTGTATTTAAAAGTTCAGTGTTTGGCACAAATGTCTAGAAAGGAAAAAGGACTGCCACAGTACTGAACTCCTGTACTCCACTTGTCCCAGACTAAACAGTTATGGTGAAGTTTGACCATCTGTCTCCTGTCAACTGGATAAATTCCACATAAGGTGGAGTAGGACATGCTGACAAGATGCGTGTAGTGCGTTAGCCTGTACTCTTGCTACACTGTGAATATTAAGGAAAGTTGCCAGTAAATTAATTTGTAAAGTTCACCAGCCAGTCCATTCAGGAACCTCTAAAGCCTGTAAACTATTCTGAAGAAGAGTCAGACAACTTAAAGAAAGGAAAGTATCCGTAGTTGCTGAGTATGATAGCTATCTGTAGATAAAATGATTGACTGTAACTCTTTATCATTGTTATTATTCTGGCTATACAGGACTATACATTTTCTGATTTTTCTCTCCTGTTTTTTGTCTATTTCTTATTGAGGATTTAGTCAGTAAACAAACAGAGATTTCAGTTTCAGACTTCATATCCTTCAGAAAATACATGCTAATACAAAACATGTTATTTTTGCAACTTTAAGTTTTTTTTTATTTTATTTTAGCAGCTTTAAATTCTAAGATTATGGGAGCAATATCTAAAATATGTCACTTATTTTTGGCTTTTTCTCCCATTACTTTTTGGCTTTGTCGCTGATTCTTGACCTAAAAGGTTAACATTTTGGGCCACTGTGCCTTGTTATTTGTTAGCTTTATCCATAAGAGGCTGAGAGTTTTGTGCAGGACTAATATAATTTTTATAAAGTATTGGCATGCTTAACTGGGCTATTGTGTGAGACAGATTTGGAAAAACATACATTTACTGGGACCATTATTTTTTTATTCCCATGGGCTGTCTTTGGTGGTCATAGTCAACAAAATGGCTATAACTGCTAAGCTGTTAAATTATGCACACATAAACTTCTGATAATCCTATTTAGGGATTTATAAAAGTTACTATACAACAGCTGATAGCATGAAATACAGCAAGGGTGTGGATATCTGCTGCAGTGGACTGACCTGTCATTTAATATGTTTGCATGTCTGCTAACAGAGGTAGCAATTTCTGAATAGTGCAGTCTGCTTATGAAAAACAGAAAAATACGTGTGAATGTTTGCAACAAATTTAGCATATGTAATGTTAAGGATTTTTGGCTCTCCTTTATTCTTATTTGTTCCCACTTGATGGTGCTTGCTATGAGTCATCCACTGATTTAAGCTTTTCCTGTACTTTCTATGAGGTAGACCAGTGCTGTCCACTGTGCAATCAAATGATTTGTAGAGAAAATGGATCAATTTCTAACCACAAAAAATATAAAATGGCATATTGAGGATTTGAAGGATTCAGCCTCTTTCTGAATTAAAACTACATTCTTTGGAATTATAGTGTGATTGTGGGGAATTTACTGTTTGTTGGAATGACACCTTTTAATTATTTTATTTTTTTAGCAAGGGGTTGTGTTACAGTCTGCATCCTCATCTGTTTACTGATCCTAGTAGTTTATTTCTAATGCTGCTATGTCTGTGCCAGGGCAACCAAGAGATCATGTAATGCCGCTCTATTCCAGGGACCTTGGGGTATATTTTTTTTCTGAAAGTACCTTACCCTATTGTTGTTTGTCCATTTTAAACAGACATTAGATTGGCCTTGCAGGACTTATGTGAGCTTGTATGAATTAGGTTAGAATACTTTATTTTATTAATTTTCTAATTGGGTAAGCTCACTGGATTCAAGTATCTCTTTTAAAAGCAACCCAGCACCACAGTCTATTAAGTGGCTTGTTCAAAGTTGCACACTGGGCAAATGGAGGTGGACGGAATCAAATACTGAATGTCAGGAAGCTCAGAGCCTTAATTCTCTATGTTAACTGCCAAATACTTTACTGTAACAACTATGAGTTTGTGTGAAACAATCATAAAATATATTACTGTGGTCATTATTTTCTGTCACGATCAGAGATCTTTGGTGAATTTAATTAACCAACTGACACTAACTGTTGAATAGTTGTAGGAGGTCTGCCTGTGGATGTAACTAACTCTGTTGTCATCAACTCCTTTAAAAAACTTTAATGTGGCGTTACAGGATTAGAGGACATTTGTGCAAAGTATGTTGGAATAATTTACTGTAGCTACTGTTTGCTTGTAAAATATGTTACTGTGGCCATTACTATTTTTAGCCACACTTGGACATCTGAAATGCACATGGACAAAAATGTGGCTATGATTCCTGGGTAAATGGGTTATCTGTGGAGGAAAATGACTGACCCTGCTGTCATAATCAGGTTAAACAGTCATTAGGAGTACTTCATATTTATCAAAAGCAAGTTGGAATATTTTACAGGGGTCATTTTTATCACAATCAGATGTGTAAGGTATATCTAGTCATATGGTAGCTGTAATTGATAAGTACAGAAGTTGGTGGTGGCATGCTGTTTGCTTGGTCTTTTATGGTTGAAATGTTTTGAATTGAATACTATTATTATCATTGGTTAGTAGATTTTGTTTCATTTATTGATTGTATAATGTTGAAAATTACAAATCTAAAACATGTCAATTTTTTATCAGGAAAGTGAATCCAACAGAATATGTGCATTTACGTATGATCCTAAAAAACGCCGGGGGAGGGTATGGTTTTAAAACTACCTGCCACTACTATTACACTTGATCTGCCACTGGATATATTGGTTGGTGCCATGGAACTTGCTTTTTTTTTAAATTTTACTTCCAGCAACATTTATCATGTCTGCAGTGATTTAAAGGATGTCTTCCCTTGTCTCTATAGTGCGCTGGTATTTTCTTTTCTTACTATGAAGCTTGCACACAGTTTTCTAATAAGCAAATTTGCTATGCCAAGTGACTTGCTGAGTGATTCGTTTCTTTTATTGATAACATGATACATTCAAAAATGTTCCTTTCAGTTTTCTGATATAGTTAAAATACCTTATTAAAGTTTTCAATCTTGGATGCAAAGCTGAGATTATAGCTACATCAAGAAGATTTGATAAAGTAATTAAAAAATATTCAGTATTTAACTTAATCTAGACTTATTTTTAAAACTAGAATACTTTTGAAAGCTAAGTGGTACCTCTTTGTTTAGTATAACTTACTAATTTGGCATTTCTTAGCAGTAAGAGTTAATTAATGCAGAAATGTTATATACTAGATATCATACTAGTACGCTAAGAGTTATTTGAATCATTGAGGATATTGCCCTTGCCTTTTTTTCCCCTTATTATTTTATTTACTGCATCACAGATTCCACTGGAAAAAATTGTGAAGGATGATTAATTTCTGAATGAGTTTTATTTTGATTTTAGTCTTGAGATGATAATATCCAGTACACAGAAAATTGTAACAAACTGAAAGAATGTTAAATGCCTATGAACAGGAATATGCATCAAAAGCAAAATAGCTGTAATGGAGCTGTATCAAACTGAGAAAATATGTGTAAATGCTTGGCTAAAATAAAAAAAGCAAAAAGAAGTGGCAATGTATTTGCCTTATTAACAAATAATGTAATATGTAAAAGAAAGTGTGGAAATTTGTCACTGTGAAACTCTGTTGCAGAGTCTGATATGTCAAATAATAAAGCCTTACTTAGATTCTAGCTTGCTGAATCTTATCCCTTCCCATGTACATGCAACTATGGAATCAGTAAGGGCATCTTCTAACATTCAAAAGTCACAGGTAATCTTGTTTAGGGACATATAAATAAGGGACTGGCTGTTACTTCAAGCAGTAACACTTACAGAAGGAAACAGGTGACAATGAACTTACTGGTTTGAATCCTGAACCATACCTCTGGAACAGAGCTCAAGCTGTAGATCTGTTGCCTGTAATAACTCTTAATTTATATTTTGAACTGAAACGCTAGAATTTATTTAAGCCCATTTTCGGCAGTAGCCCAGGGAGAAAAGCTCCAGGACGTATAGTCAAGGTATTCATGATGGAACAAATTTACAAAGGTGCATTACATAGATAGTTCTTAAGGCATCTAGATACAAACAGATAATTGTTTTGTAGTAATACTTTACAAAGATAAAACAGGTGTTTCTTCGGTGGTAACTTTCTAAATTATATTAAATCCAAACTATAAAACATTTAGCATGCAAACAGTTCATCTACAATATATATGTGAGAACAATATATATAAATTTTTCTTGATTTCAGTTTGGAAATGGTATACATTTACCTAATATGTCTCAATTATGACCCTAGATGGCCTTAGTTGCAACCCTGGATAATGCACTGCTATGGAGGATATAAATGTGAAAGGTGTGGCTAGCAGTCCATTGAGTCATGTCATTCTCTGTCAACCACCTTCATCCTGCTCATTCCTTGTTTCATCACCTTTGTGATTTCCCTTTTGAACATTCCTCTCATCTGGGAGTTATCAGTCACACATGCCACATACGTCATTCTGTGGCTGTACATGATGCATTGATCTGGAGCATACCACATACACAAGCATGGTTTCTATTCCAGTAACGTGTACCTTGCATGAGTCTTAGAAACAAGGTTAATGTGACAGTTAATCCTACCTAACACACTTATTACATCACACACATGGCCAAAGAGTGCTACAAAAAATACTCTTTGTGTGTTGCACCATGGTTGACATAGAGCAACTTCACTATCAATAGGAAGGAAATGATAAATGACAGCTCTTATGGCTAAAAGGCAGAAAATTCCTTCAGCTATGCTAATGTTTTGTTGATGGTCACATGACTGAATTTACAGTGGAGATGCGACAGAAAGCAATAATGATATAAGCATATGTTGACATTATTAGTTTAACTGCATACCTTTCCATGGGTCATTGTAGTCCTGTTGTAATGTTTAACTTGCCAGTCAAGTTTGTGGAGGGCTGTCACCCCTGATTACTGGAATCTGTTTTACATTGATCATTTTTCAGTCTCCTACACTGCTGCAACACTCCCTTCAAATCTGTGCTTTCTGACAACTGCTGTGTAACTTCTTCTGTGATATCAGTAACTAGTACACCTGTCAAGAAAATACGAGTTAGAAAGGCTGGATTTCAAATCCAGTGAGGTGTACACTGCATCTGTGTGAAAATTGTTGTGTATCATAAAGTAACGAGTGAGTGACTAATATGACATAAGGTGTACAACTTGGAGGTGACTGAAAGAAGGGGAGGGTTTTGATCCTCTGAGTGCTGTAATATGTTTAACCTTTTTCACACACTGTTGGTAATACCCATTTAAATGTGTGCTTTCTGAAAAATTTTGTATAACGTTTCTGTGGTGTGATTAGCTAATACACAGATCAATACAGCATGACCCAGGCAGACAGGTTTTCATATGTAATGACGTATACATTGTATGAGTGTGTAAAGCATTATTTATCAAACAGTAATGACTTAGTAACAAGTATGACATAAGGCATACTACTTGGATGTGACAGTTTGACAGGTGGATGATTTTGACCCCCTAAGTACTGTAATCTATTTAACCCTGCTCATTTTCATTGTCACACTCTGCTGGTAACATGCATTCAAATGTGTGCCCTCAGACAACTGTCATAGAGATTTTTCTGTGGCATCAATAGTTAATATACAGTTCAAAACAATATCCATCAGAGTGTAAGTTGTAGCAGACTGACAATCCAAAACTTCTACTAAATATGTACAATGAATATAACAATAAGCATAGCATGTGTAATTTAAAGCTTGTCATTGCTGCATAAATTGGCAATATAAAAGGGGGTGGCTGTTGGTCCACTTATTGCTGTGTGTTGTTTGCCAAAACTAATTTTTCAGTATTATACATTCAACATACAATAGTGAACTATGGTAAAGTCACTACCTCCACTGTAACATTACCACAACATATACGATCACCAAAAAAGGGCATAATTTACACAACATTTTGTAGAAAGCAAATAACAGCTTTAAAAGATGTCCAGTCATAAGCATAATAAATATTGCTGTCATGATTCTCTATCTAGAAATTATTGAGTGCTACTATTATTTCTCTAGAATTTATAAAAAAATGTCTTTATCACTAATGTATATTTTCTGACCTTTTTACCCAAACCTCTTACAATATTAGAAATAGGCAAATAATCTATTAAAAATCTAGGGAGAATGTTAATTGTTTGCATACCTTGAATTAATCTATCAGAAACAAACAAATACTCTAGTCTTGCACCCCTTTTAAAATTAGATAGTTTGTGTCCAGCCAGAAGCTATTAAACTTGTATCTCATGATGTACTAACTTGGTTTAGATTCTTGTCAAGTCATCAAAGGTAATTTCAGCAACTGGAAAAAAAAATTAATACCATTCACTGAAACCATCTTCAATGAAAAACTCAACAATTTTGTTTTTGCAGAAGGGGCAAGTCCCCTAACCCCACATGTGAGATGACACCCCCACACACCCCTGCCTGGACTTATATATATATATATATATATATATATATATATATATATATATATATATATATATATATACACACACACACACACACACACACACACACACACACACACACACACACACACACACACACACACACACACACACACACACATACACACACACACACCAACTATGAGGTCACACAACAGTAGAAAAAAAAAGTAAATTCCAATGTTGTTGAAAGTAATTTTGGCAAACAGCACTTGTTCTTTTTACATTCATTGAAATTACATTCGATGAAAGAATGTGCTCCCACTGGGTTCATATTTGATTCAACTTCAAGTCTGAATTTAACATAATTTAACATAACTTTAAGACCAGAATTCTCTGAAATTAGTTTCTCCTTTTTAGACATCGGTAGTTCCTTGTTTGGCTCTTCCAAATAAGAAGTGTTAGAAACATCTACGATCTTCAGTAAGGGAACTGCTCAATTTTACTTCCATTCCTAAAAGGTATTAGATTATCTTTCCCTGAATATATTAGAGCTAATTGTTTCAGAAGATAATTGAAATAGATTTGTAATATCTGCCTGTGGTTCAGAATTTGACTACTATCCAGACTTTGCCTGCAACTGTTGCTATGTTTCCTGTGGCTTCCCTGCTGCTGATATTGTTGAGATTGATATAAAAGTTTCTTTCTTTAATACATAGTGAACTGGCAGCAGTGAGATTCAGTGTAATAAGTTCCCCAAACTTAGTTTTGACATTCTTACAAAAAAAGGAAGAAAGAAAAGGGAAAATTGTTGTCTGAGCCAAGATATTAAAAAAATGCCATTAAAAATTATCGTGGCTCTCTATGACATTAACTCACATGTCAACATACTCCTAGTCCAGACAGGATGTTACCCACACTTCTTAATTTTTTTAAGCTAAAAATTATGGCTTGTACTTATATATGTTGTTAAATAATTGTTTGTTTTTTTCAAAATACCTGGCGGGACATTTTTTCCCCAAAGTTTTTTTTTTCTTTTTAAGTAGCAAAAACAAAAACATGTCCTGTCTGGGATTGTGAGGCTACACTTTTGGGTGAGGAGACACATTCTGGAAATTGGTGTAGAAGTAAAAACTCCTGACGAGTTTCTGTGTGTGTGTGTGTGTGTGTGTGTGTGTGTGTGTGTGTGTGTGTGTGTGTGTGTGTGTGTGTATGTATACATGTTATATGTGTACCTGTGTATTTGGGGAGGTGGGTCTGTTAATTTAACAAACCTACTTGCTAATAAAGTGTCTGTCAAAATGAATGAGTAAGGACCTCAGATACATGCACATGTATTTAAGCTGAAGGTAGCATAACTATGCTAGGATTATACATTTAGTTATAATTCTATAATTTATTACCTAACTTTATAAAAAGCATCCTCACAACTTTCCCAAACATGTGAACCCCTCCTAAAGCCTTGCCTTGAACTCTTTACTAGTAACACATAGTAATTTATATCAATGGGATATATACACACTACATACATACACACACACACACACACACACACACACACACACACACACACACACACACACACCAAAATTGAGCAGTATAGAAAAATAGTAAAACAGGAGACAATTGTTTAAATACTAACATTCCCTTTTTGTAAACTTTGTGACTTTAAGCAAATCACCTGACTTTGTTTGATGGTTTATGGAGCAAAACAATTTGCCTTTGCTCCAGAATCTTTGGAGATCAATGTCCATAGGCAGTTTTACATCAGGATGAAAGACTGTACCTTAGAACAAAATTTAATTTGTTTAATGATACATCTGAATTACTTACTAATCATGTTCATGCTATTAATAATATTAAGTTGTTATTGTAACTCATTCTATTTACATGTCCCAAGGCGGTTCCTGAAAAGAGATAACTACAACAGGGCTACATAGTATTCAAATTAATTAAATCAATAATGTATTAAAATCCTGCAGCTATATAACTGCATGATACTTTGCCCCCTTTTCATTATGACAATAGGATTACAGCCAGTTTATTCATACCGAAGACAGAATACAGCTATATAATGTGTTAAATTCTAGAAGCATTTTATCTAAAATGCTAAAATGCTATATCTTTGTAATTTGGGATACAGTATTTATTTTAAGTTTGATGTGGATTTATATTTTGTTTATTGTCATTATTATTTTAATACTTCTGTATTATTACTTAAAATGTTATCTTAATAGTCATAGTTTTATCTATATCTTGTCATTTGCTTTATTTAACATATATCTCCATTGTTTTTTTCTAACTTTGATTTAATGTTTGCTTGTTTGCTACCATTTTTTTGTAAAGTGTTTGTGACAAAAAACTGTAATAAAAGTAGAGCTGAGCAGAGTTCAGAACAGTGAAGTGGCTAAATGACTATAAAAGAGCCAGGAGGGAGTACACAGCACTGAAGAATTTTACTTATTCCCCTGCAGCCATGGTGGTGATTCCAATAAATGTCAGGCACGCCACTAACATGATACAAATGGGAGAGCACTCAATCAACTGCCAAAAGTATCTCAGAATATCTAGAATTACCAGGTGTGTCCACTTCAATGGTACTACTAGCTGGCCAGCAAAATGTATTTATGAAATAATTTATTCACTTATTTGGTTTCCATTCTGTGAACCAGGAAAGTACATTAGGTATGTGCTGAAACCCTTCTGATGGAATGTATGTGATGTCTGTTTAGGAAGATCAGCATTGGGTATGGTGCTACTATACAGCCCAGACCTAAAGGATTAATAGCATAGCAGAGGTTCTCTGAAACATCACAACAAATGAAGACTCAGCGTGCAGTAGAGTATGGGTAACTTTACCAAAACAGAACCTAGAATAATATAGTCATAATGGAAGTGTATTATACAGGGCAAGTACTACAAAAGAAATGACTGCAGTAAGAAATCAGTCACCTAAACCATTGTATTTATACACTTAAGCACATGAAAGGGGGTAGAAAGAAAGATTTTTTGATGATAATAAAGCATGCTGAAAATAGAAATAGAGGTTGCTTCATAACATGGTACTTTAAGAGGTTACCTTGCAGAAAGATGTATATGACCCAATCTCTTTTGTAATAGGAAAGCTGCAGTCCCAATGTTGAGGAATTAAAAATTAAAAGTTTTTGAGTTCTATGTTGATGGGAAACCAAAAGAAGCTTACTGAACTCACACAAAGTGTCGCAGGATAGTTTTCAGGGTTGAGCCAGCGTTGGTATTCCATATGCTCAGAATTTCAGAATATATGACTAAACAGTGAAGCGACATTAGTTGAACCGGCTTCTTTAAAACAGTCAACACTGCACACCACTAACTGCAACAAAAGTAAACAAAAACAGCAGTTTTGTAGTGGGGCAATCCGTATGCACTTGCACATGTGTCTCTCTAAATATACCAAAACTGCCCAACTTTGACTAAGGAGTAATGTCCTCACCCCATGTTTGCATGATCGTATTATAGTAAATAGTTCCCTTTCAGCAAAACATGGGAATTGATGAAGCTACTTAAATGCTGACCATTTTGTCAAAATGTGGGTTAACAAGCAGTATACAACCCAGAATGCTCAATGTAGTGGAGGTACGTGAGGGAATTTAAACTTTAATCATTGTCCTATTTGCAGTATTGATATGTTTTCACTTTTCTGTTCTCACTTTTGTACTTTAGTGCTTTTTAATCCATTCCTCGCCATCATCAGATGACATAGCTAACCTCATTACAGGGTCACTTTATAACACAAGCAGTAGACTGGGATGTCTTTGATATGGATAAAGCACTTTACTCCTGCAGATCTGTTTGCCTCCAGGCACAGCCTTAAAGTCTAAATCAGTTTTGTCCCATAGTACAGTGCAAGGAAGGAAACATTCAAGCCCTGAGTAAATTGTGTTGAGAATGTAACACTGAAGGAAGATAATGAAATAAGATGTTAAATCTAACATTACCAAACTGAATAACTTTGAGAGTCTGGGATTAAATGTGATACCAAATCTAACATTATCAAATAATGTAATGAATGTACAGGAAGCCCAGCTGGTTTTATAAGATTTAACAGCATACTTGAGCCTTAGAGAAAGCTGCATAAACAATGAAGAAATCCTCAAAGTTGATGACATCTCATCTACAAAAGAAAAGAAAAAAACAGTACAGTATAGCCATTGAATCGAAAAGGCATGGCCCTAGTTTAAAATTAATAGGAATAGTTGGCTGAAAGGTGCCTGAATAAACAGATACAGCATGAAAGCTAAAGGGAGGTTATGTAGGCTAATCACTCATTCAGCTGTGGAAAAACCTTCAACAAGCTGAAAGAGCAGTAGGGAATGGAATGACTTGCATCGTTAAACGTAAGAAAAATTTATATTTAATCACAAGACAGTCATGTACAAATGCATGTGTGGTATGCAGAAGGACTGTGAAGTTTGTGCTTAGTTGACACATCACTGAGTGGAAATGCACCACTAAACTGGGCTGTCTTAGCCTGGTGTACTGGTGTATCACACTTGTGTAGTGCAGTATCTCTCATGCCACACAGTGTCTCTTCTCCTGTCTTATGTTTTATGATGTGCTTTGGGGTTTCCAGGCACCTATGACCACCTTTGCTAATAGCTGCAGTATGCTTAGTAGTGTGTTTACCCATCCCTCAGCTGAGCGAGTATATCATATTACAGTGTCCGCTGATTGTAATACTAAAAATGTAATCTATTTGGCCCGCTGTTTATCTTGCAACTCATTTTATGTGGGCAAGACAAACAGGCATCTTAGAGAACGGATAAGGGACCACTTGTACTGTGCACGGAAGGGTCTGAATTATAGTGCCATTGCAAAGCACATGAATAACAAAGGAGATGGACATGACTTTAGGTTCATGGCCCTTGATGTTATTTATGAGAGTGTTAGGCAAGGGGATATAATAAATAAAATGAGGAAATAGAATTGCACTGGATCCTGAAATTAAAAGCACATCAGGGCTTAGATCTTAATGACCATATCTCAGTTAAACCTGTCCTCAAAGCATGTAGGTTAAAGAAGTAATTATTTTTTATATATACTTTTTATGTATATTATTTTTTACATATATTATTTGTTTATATATGTCATTTATATATGTTTATGGATGTGTATATTTTCTTATAAATGTATGTGTTTGTGTGGAGTGATTATTTGGTAGTGTTTTCTGAGAATGATAGTTATATTTAATTGTTAATTAGTTGCCTAGAAACAGGAAATGCCTATGCAGTCATTTGGTTGTTTGAGTGATTTAGGGTAATATATATTATCTGTGATTTTTGTGATGAATGTGATCTGAAGAAGCAATTTTATTGTGAAAGCACTTATCCTGTTATTAAATACACTTTTTGCTTTTAAGATAATTTGTTGTGTTGTCATCCTGTGAATCTGCTTCAGTATTTTTTGTATGCTGTTTAGTAGGCCCTGTTTATTACACATTACAAACTAGTCCACTTTGTTACATTGTCCAGACCAGATCTTGGAATCAGGGATTTGTGGCCATTTGTCATGTACATTTCTCCTTTGATCTCTTTAGTTAGTCCTACTTGTGCACTATTTGCAGGGCTGTTTAGTCTTTTGAGTGTTACTGCTCTCATATGAAGCTTCTCACACTTTCACTGCACTACAGCAGTATGATGTACACATAACTCCATGCACTTTTATTTTCTGTTGTGCAGCTTTCAGCCTGTGCATCAGTGAGTATTATCTTCAACATTTTGACTGCATTGATAGGACGGGTGATGTGACATCACAAAGGTTCAGTATCTGTCTTATTCCATAGCTTGTACTATGATGTACTTTATTTACATTACGTAATTTGATGTAATTTGTACTTTGATGGGACTGCTATGGGCTACAGTCATTGTAAGCAGATGCCATGATAATGACAGTGGGCTACAATCATTGTATGAAGATGCCATAATAATGATAGTGGCTTACAACCATTGTATGCGGATGCCATGATAATGACAGTGGGTTACAATCATTGTATGCAGATGTCATGATAATGGCAGCACCAACATCATTTTGTACATACATACATACCAGATGAATGTTTCTTCACCTCAGAGTCAGACTACTGCACTTTTGCACACATTGCTTTTTACCCTCCCAGCTCACACACACAGCTAGATTCAGTATCTTTACGTTTTGTACACCTGAGATTAGTAATAGTGCTGTTGCCTATTTGACAGTTGGACAACTGCCCCACTCTAATATAGCCTGACAGTTTAGCATCCCCTTCTCCTATATACATAGTGTCCATTAACAACCACTGAAGTTAATGTATCAGATAATTCAATGCAAATAATATTGCCTCTTCAAAGTCTAGTACTAAAAGTATTTTAAACATTACTTCAGATGCTTTTGTCTTGCTAAGCTGTCTTGTAAAGTGTTATTTAGTTATTATTTATTGCTTTTGTTGATTGGAGTAGCCCAAATGGGCTGTGGTAGACCCTTTTCAACAGAGGGCCTGGGAGAAAAACTTTAATTACAAAATAAGCAATTTTATACAAGAGAGAAAGATGTAGTTTAAAGTTACAATATGGATATACAATAACTGAAATGCAGCTATATAAAAGAAAATGTATACATGTTTTATAGGTTTATAGGTAGTTACTAGGCATGCATTTCAGGAGATCATTGAACAGCCTATCCCAATTTCCCATTTGCCCCAAAGCACTGTCCTATTAAGTGACATGCTCAGTGTCATACAGTGGGCAAATGAAGGCTGAGGGAAGCAAACCCTGGACCACAGGAAGCAGCTCAATAACAGCTCATAGCCTTAATCCTCTGCATTCTATTCTATTATGATTTGTAGGTATTTCTTGTACTCACCTTATGTTGTACCCCACAATGTAGTTGACAGTAGTTTAATCATGGGTCAGTCCACCTACCTGGTGAACAAAACTATAAAATATATAACTTCAGTCTTCTTAACCCTGATTTTTATAATCAGGTCAGTATGCTTACTGCTCCTTTCTATGCTCGACAGACAGTCTTCACTGAGTTACTCACAAATTGACAGCTGGAGCCTAGATGTTTCCCTGTTCTTTATCCTGTATACTGAAATGGTCCATCATAGAAAGTCAAGTGATTTCCTCATTTAAAACATTTTGTTTCTGTTGTACATTACCATTTCATTTGTCTTGTAACCTGACTTTTGTAGCCTTGTGCTCTCTCTCTCTCTCTCTCTCTGTCCCTGTCTCTCCTTACTGTACTCCTGTCTTGCATCTCCAACTTAGTAAATGTAAAGAAGCTTAGGCTGTATAATGAGCACAATCAACCTAAAATCTATTAATAATGACTAAAATCCTTTTTGTTTACTGAGTTGCATTGTGGGTTATGCACATTTCCTGGCTTGATTACTTTTTGCATGAAAATACTGCTTACCTTTTGTCTTGGGTCATGGCTGAAGGTGCCACCTGCTCAGTGGATGAATAAATAAAAATATATATTACATATCTATTACATGACTTCTTACTGTAAATTCATTCTTCATTGGGCCCATACCTCTCCACTGTTTAGAATTTTACAGAATGCTCAAAATGTTCCTAATATTTTGTCCTATTCCTCATAAAATTTGTGTTTTTCTTACAAATCATTCAATACTGAAATCACTATATAATGCCAGACATTTGAGTTAGAGACTTCATATCCTTCAGAAAATGCATGGTAATGCAAAAACTTTTATTTGGTCACCTTTCCAAGTTTATAAGAGTAACATTTAAAATTTGCCTCTGATGTGGGGCCTATATCTTCCCAGTATTTATAGCTTGAGTTTGAACAGTATGATTGGGTCCTGTGGCCCACTTGCTTCTGTTTTACTAACTTTAGACTGGCAGTAAGTAATTCTCATCCTCTGATTTGTTCCCGATCTTGGGAAAGAAAATTTAATTTGCCCTCTCTTGGTCCCCAGGCCATGGAACCTTATTTGCATGGCATGATTTTTTAGGAATTTTACTTAATCATATTAACCATTAATCAAGAAAAAGAAGCCCCATGTCACTGCTAAATATACTCTCTATCTGGAGACAAATATATTTTTTCAGCATTACTTAATATTCTGATGATATGTCATATAGGGTGCTTACTCACTTTGAATATCTTGAGAAAGCATTTCATCTAATCCTACATTTGATACATTCCTATACAGTATAAATTCTATTGTAAAAAGAGGAGGCATTAATAATGGCTCAGAACATAACAATTTATTTTTGCTCATTAAATGCTCTGTCTGTCTCAATGAAGCATTGTACCTTGATATTTACTTTTCCTTTTGTGACATCTGTCAACGAAAGGTAATAGTTGTAAAACTAGCTACAACGTTATCTGATGTCAAAGCTCAAAACAAATCTCAAATGTCTTTGCAAAATATATTTACCTTAACATAGTTTAAGAATATGTGCTGCCAGCCTGCATTTATAGCATTTCTTACATCTCCACCTTTGCCATATATCTCTTTTAATTTTATAAGTTATTCCAAAAGCTATATGTATATATTTCAAGTAAAAAATTCCATGACAAACAAGAAGTCATTTTGGCCAACCATTCTGAAAATGAATAATTTATTTCCATCATTATTTACTTCATGCAAATCACATTGGTTTAAATACTTTCAATATTGATGTTTGATTTTATTAAAATATTTAGAATTATTGTGTATTACATTTTATAATTTAATGAACAATTTTTATATATAAACTACCCTTAATTATGGAAAAAAAAAGTAATCCAATGGGTGCTTTCCTTGGCATCTTCAGACATTAGTGCAATATTATTTAGTATTATTTGTCTATTTTTGTGTTAAAATTAAATCTGAATTATCTAACATATGGTTATATATAATATTATCAACAGCTATTACAAGATGTCCATAGGTTCATAAGAGGTTACTAGGCTAATGGCCCTAGGGCCTTTACAAGCCTAGCCATGTAATACCTGAGTTTCATAATTGACCATTGTTAGATGGTTTCCTTATTGACCATTGTTAGAAGGTTTGATTGTTTGCAGAGTGAATCTATGATCAGCACTGGTTGCTCCTTTCCATGTCCCTTAAATAAATAGACCAAAATAGCAAGTGTTTTTATCTTAGATTAAACATTTATTTATTATTTATCTATTTTACATTTAAAGATTAGTACAGCAAATACAGTAACTAAAATACACTTGTTAATAAAGTACAATACAGAGTCAAAAAGTTAATAAGGTACAGTTTCAAGGACAAGAAAGGATCAAAATGTAAATATACTATAAAGAGCACAGTGTGTTACAATAAACGATACAGCTGAAAGGACATTTTCTTCAGTCATTTAGTTACATTCACCAGTGGCTAGTACAGTAAACACAAACTGACTGATTAAGAGTATAGAAAGGAGTTGTAGCAAGCTTTCATAGAAGGTTAAAGTATAATATGATTTAATTAAGTGACGCTAAGTGAACATATTTTCAAAACCAGTATTTTCTATAACGCCCAATGTATCAGCTATTGGAAAGATGGTGAATATTAATTTCTTTAATGGTGGGTATCTAAACACACTATTTCTGATTTTTTAATGGCATTAATATAGTTAGAATCAGTTGTTGGCAGTATGACTGCTATAGGGAGAGAGCTAGCTGATATGATGGACCGAAGGAAGGTTGGTATATTGTGTGTGCAAGAGACCAGATGGAAGGGGAGCAAGGCCAGGTGTATCGGAGGCGAGTTCAAATTGTTTTATCATGGTGTGGATGGGAGGAGAAATGGCGTAGGCATTATCCTGAAGGAACAGTATACTAAGAGCATTTTGGAGGTGAAAAGAGTGTCGGATAGAGTGATGTTTATGAAACTGGAAATTGATGTTGTAATGATGAATGTTAGTGCATATGCTCCACAAGTTGGGTGTGCGATGGATGAGAAAGAAACATTTTGGAGTGAGTTGGATGAAGTGGTGATGACTGTACCCAAGGGTGAGAGACTGGTGATTGGAGCAGATTTCAATGGGCATGTTGGTGAAGGGAACATAGGGGATGAGGAAGTGATGGGTAGGTATGGTGTTAAACAAAGGAATGCAGAAGGTCAGATGGTAGTGGATTTTGCAAAAAGAATGGACATGGCTGTGTTGAATACATATTTTAACAAGAGGGAGGAGCATAGGGTGACATACAAAAGTGGAAGAATATGCACACAGGTGGATTACATCTTATGTAGAAGGGCCAGTCTGAGGGAGACTGGAGACTGTAAAGTGGTGGCAGGGGAAAGTGTAGTTAGGCAGCATAGGATGGTGGTTTGTAGGATGACATTGGTGATCAAGAAGAGGAGGATGAGTGTGAGGGCAGCACCAAGGATCAAATGGTGGAAATTGAAAAAATGGTAATTGTGAGGTGATGTTCAGGGAAGAGTTAATACAGGCACTGGGTGGCAGTGAAGAGTTACCGAATAGCTGGGTAACTACTGCAGAGCTAGTAAGAGAGATGGCTAAAAAGGTGCTTGGTGTGACATCTGGAAAGAGGAAGGAGGATAAGGAGACCTGGTGGTGGAATGAAGAAGTACAGGAGAGTATACAGAGAAAGACATTGTCGAAGAAGACATGGGATTGTCAGAGAGATGAAGAAAGTAGACAAGAGTATAAGGAGATGAGGTGCATGGCAAAGAGAGAGGTGGCAAAGGCCTTAAGGATAGGGCGTATGATGAGTTGTATAAAAGGTTGGACACTAAGGGGGGAGAAAAGGACCTGTACTGATTGACTAGACAGAGGGACCGAGCTAGTAAAGATGTGCAGCAGGTAAGGGTGATAAAGGATAATGAGGGAAATGTACTCACAAGCGAGGAGAGTGTGTTGAGCAGATGGAAAGAGTACTTTGAGGGGCTGATGAATGAAGAGAATGAGAGGGAGAGAAGGTTGGATGATGTGCAGATAGTGAATCATGAAGTGCAGTGGATTAGCAAGGAGGAAGTAAGGATAGCTATGAAGAGGATGAAGAACGGAAAGGCTGTTGGTCCAGATGACATACCTGTGGAAGCATGGAAGTGTTTAGGTGAAATGGCAGTGGAGTTTTTAACTAGATTGTTTAATGAAATCTTGGAAAGTGAGAGGATGCCTGAGAAATGGAGAAAAAGTGTTTTGGTACCGATTTTTAAGAATAAGGGTGATGTGCAGAGCTGTAGTAACTACAGAGGGATTAAATTGATCAGTCACTGCATGAAGTTATGGGAAAGAGTAGTGGAAGCTAGGTTAAGAAGGGAGGTGATGATTAGTGATCAGCAGTATGGTTTCATGCCAGGAAAGAGCACTACAGATGCGATGCTTGCTTTGAGAGTGTTGATGGAGAAGTACAGAGAATGTTAGAAGGAGTTGCATTGTGTCTTTGTGGATTTAGAGAAAGCATATGACAGGGTGCCTAGAGAGGAGTTGTGGTTTTGTATGATGAAGTCGGGAGTGTCAGAGAAGTATGTAAGAGTGGTACAGAATATGTACAAGTGTAGTGTGACAGCGGTGAGGTCTGCGGTGGGAGTGATGGATGCATTTAAGGTGGAGGTGGGATTACATCAAGGTTCAGCTCTGAGCCCTTTCTTATTTGTAATGGTGATGGACAGGTTGACAGATGAGATCAGACAGGAGTCCCCATGAAATATGATGTTTGCAGATGACATTGTGATCTGTAGTGAGAGTAGAGAACAGGTGGTGGAGACCCTGGAGAGGTGGAGGTATGCTCTAGAGAGAAGAGGAATGAAGGTCAGCAGGACTAAGACAGAATATATGTGTGTGAATGAGAGGAAGGATAGAGGAATGGTGAGGATGCAGGGAGTAGAGGTGGCGAAGGTGGATGAGTTTAAATACTTGGGATCAACAGTTCAGAGTAATGGTGAGTGTGGAAGAGAGGTGAAGAAGAGAGTACAGGCAGGATGGAGTGGGTTGAGAAGAGTGTCCGGAGTGATTTGTGATAGACGAGTACCAGTAAGAGTGAAAGGGAGGGTCTACAAGACGGTAGTGAGACCAGCTATGTTATATGGGTTGGAGACAGTGACATTGACAAAAAGGGAGGAGTCAGAGCTTGACATGGCAGAGTTGAAGATGTTAAGATTTGCACTGGGTGTGACGAGGATGGACAGGAGTAGGAATAAGTATATTAGGGGGTCAGCTCAGGTTGGAAGGTTTGGAGACAAAGCCAGAGAGGCAAGATTACATTGGTTTGGGCATGTGCTGAAGAGGGATGCAGAGTATATTGGGAAAAAGATGCTAAGGATGAAGCTGCCAGGTAACAGGAAAAGAGGAAGGCCTAAGATAAGGTTTATGGATGTGGTGAGAGAGGACATGCAGGTGGTTGGTGTGACAGAGCAAGATGCAGAGGACAGGAAGAAATGGAAACAGTTGATATGCTGTGGCGACCCCTGATGGGAGCAGCCAAAAGAAGAAGAAGATAGTTAGAATTAGTTGTCTTAATTTAATGAGTGCTAATATCTATAGCTTCAAAATCCATAAAATATTTAATGATAACAGATATAGTTTCAAAGTTGAGTTTTCACAAATAAATTCATGAGTTTTTCCTGTTATGACTACTGTTAATGCTATCAGCCCAGTACAAAATATTCTTAAAAATTGAAGCCATGGCATATAATTCTATACTTGGAAAACCAATACCACCAGTAATCCATGTGCTAATCTAATTAGTATGTTCTATTTTTTTTTTCAAAACAGGTTTATTGTTTTAACATACAAGAGAAATATCATAACAATTTTATACAAGTAATTAAAAATAGATATGATTATAACATTCAACAAAACAACTAAAGTATTTACAAAGACATCCACTACAATCAGATCAATTAATTAAACTAAAATACCATGCTATTGAAATTAGGATTTTTTTAACAAATTTTGTAAATTATTCCATACAATATAATAAGATGTTTTTCTAGTTGTTCTTGACCTAATTGCATTTATTTCCATATGGCACACTATATTCATAACATTTTTAAATTCATTGAACGAAGGAGGTGTATCTGAAATCCAATTTCTGGTTATTATTTTCCTAGCCACTGCTAGAATAGACCATAACAAGGGAAGCGTAACCTTTTTAACACTTTGAGGTACAGGTGTGTTGAATAATATAAGAGATTTAGAAATAATGAAATTATCTGTAAAAGAGCCTGCAAAAATTCATTAATTGACTTCCAGTATTCTTTCAATTTTATACAGTCATAAAACATATGAGCCCAGTCAGCATTAATTTCTACATTACATCTCTTACATAGATTATCTTTATTATTTATTTTATTCATCATCAAAGGTGTATAAAAGATCTATGTAAAAATTTCCATGTATAAAGTCTCCAGACAATGGAAGACGGCGTAGTTCTATAGGCAGATTCCAATATATATTGTTTATCTTGTTGATTTGGTGGGTCCCCATTAATAGAAGTGAAATAATTCCAGTATGTATCTACACTGTAAAGTTTCTTGTCTGATAATTTTATGTATGTATGAAAGTTTACCTTTATCAGAAACTTTATGTTGTAAATTTAATATCAAGTAATCAATCAGTGTTGGAATAGATTCTTTAACTGTTATAGACATTAGATCTATTTTATTAATGAGATGTTGTCTAAAGGTCTGAACCTCTAACCAGCAAGTTTCTCTTAGATCAAATTCTTGTTTTAAGAAATCTAGATTTTTAACTTTATTATCAGATATCAACTGATACCAGTACTTTAGATCATTATCTATAGCTAAATGAGTTCCTTCAGAAGTAGATGACAAAAGCATACCCTGAGTATACATTATAGGGAATATAATAAAATTCCATTCCCTATACTTAGGGTGCTTGAATATAAAGTTACGATAGCTAATAATAATATTTAATGGGTAACAAACCATATGTTTAGGTGTAATAGATGAAGTACAAAATTCCTTTAGTAACCATAACATGGAGTTATTTACAATCATATTTTTATGTGTTAAGGAGATTTTCATGGAGTGCATACTAATTAGCTCCCAATAATCTTTCCATTTTAGACATATGACTGATCTATTAATAAAGTAATAACTTTTACAATAGAAGAGATAGTATATAAATTAAAGTCTGGAAAAGAAATACCCCCTTGAGACCAGCTATTAGTATGTTTCTTTAATGCAATCCTAGGTCTATTAGGTGCCCATAGGAAATTTAACATTAGTGTATTCAGTTTCTTGATAATTATTTTTGTAGGTGGAAGTATTATTGATTGTATTAAGTATAAAATCTTGGGGAATATTATCATTTTAATAATTGTAAGTCTCTCCTCCATAGTAAAAACATATTATTCCAGGTATTAAAAAGATTTTGTATATTAAGAAAACAGGTATTATAATTATTATATATAATAGATTTAATATATTTAGATAGTATTATACCTAAATAAGTTATCTGACCTGAATTGGGTACATATTTAGTAAAATCACTAATGAGAATATTTTTTATATAGGTAGTATTTAAGTTTTTCTTCATTGAATATTAAACCAGAAATACTTTTAAAATTCATCATTTTATCAAATAGAGACTGCATAGAAGAATTAGATCCTGCTGATGTAATTAGAACATCATCTGCAAAAAGTTGAATTTTGGATGTTGTATTTTCATCTATTACAAAACCCTCTATGTCAGTACTGTTTCTGATCAAATTAGCCCAAGGCTCCATTACTAAAGTGAATAATAGTGGAGAAAGTGGACATCCTTGTTTTGTACCTTTAAAAATGGGTATTTTTTGTGAAACATATATTCCTTCCTTAAGCCAATGTTCCTTTGTATAAATGCTCAATTAGATTTACAAATGCATCTGAGAAGTTTGTGCACTTCAGTAAGGTAAACAGATAGTCCCAACTTACTGAATCAAATGCTGAACTTATATCAAGACTAATAAGTGTTAAATCTTTCTTTTTCCTATTTGCAAAATCAATTAATGTTAAAGTTCTTCTTATATTATCAAAAGTATTTCTATTTACAATGAAGCCTGTCTGATCTATATAATGCCGGGGATGATTGTCTTCAATCTATCAGCAAAAATACTCATAAACATTTTATAATCAACATTAAGTAATGAGATGGGCCGATATGAAGTACATCTAGTTGGATCTTTATTAGGTTTTAAAATTGGCGAAATAAATGTATATTGCCAAGATGGGGGGTTATTAACTCAGTTTGGGCCAAAATAAAAACCTTATGTATTAATGAATATGTACTTTTTGAAAGGATTTTATATATCTCTGGTATAATACCATCATTATTGTTTGATTTAAGCTTATTTATTTGTGTAATAACCTCTGTATATGAAATACTTTTGTCCAATAGTTTCATCTGTTGTTTATTAAGCTTTTTATTCATGTTTGTGGTTATAAACTCCTTTATTTTATCTTTAGGTTCCATGTTAATGTTATTATGGTTAATTTTGTGAAAGTGATTTCTAAATTCATCTAGTATTTCTGGTAAACTAGAAACATTCTTCTTTTTCCTTAGACAAAAGATTTCTTTGATATGGTTTTGTTTATTCAACCTTTTTGTTTTATTTTTAAGTCTATGTAAGTATTTGGGGCTTATTGAATAAGACAAAAACTTGTATTTCTCTAAAGTTATTTTAACTTTATGAGTTCAAATTTCTTTGTATTTCTCATTTAGTTTGTTTATTTCTTCAATAACTTTCTTGTCCATAATATTTTATTTATTATTATGTTTATAAGAGTCTAATTTACTTTGAATATCTAACAATTCCTTATCCCAAGATTTCCTTTTATTATTATACCATCTGATACTTTGTCCATATAGATATGATTTTAAGGCATCCCAAACATAGACAATGGAGACTTCAGGAGTATTATTTATGTCTAAAAATGTTTTACTTCTGAAAGTATATATTCTTTATAGTCTTTTAGTTGAGTTAAGTATGCTGGTATCCTTTTGATCTGAACATTATGAGTATTTTTTATCATGAATTCAAAAACAATTGAATTATGATCAGATATAGGACATGAAATTATTTTGGAATTAATTAAATCTGTTACCATCTGGTTAGAAATAAAGACCCTATCTATTTTTGAATAAGTTTTGTATCTGTTAGAAAAAGGTGTATGGTAATGATTTTGAATCTATCTGATTATTAATATCATTCAAATGATAAGAATTAGCAAAATCATTTAAATGTTTTGCATTAGATGTAATTCTTCTTTTCCTATAGTGGTAGTATCACTTTCATGTAGTATATAATTAAAGTCACCAGCTAAAATAATATCTCCTATAGAGAATAATATGATCTTATCAAGATGATGTTTCACTGTATTAATACCAATTCCAGGTATCCAATATACATTAATTAAAGTGTAAGTCTTCCCATTAATTTGTAGTGTAACCATACAAAACATTCCTTTGTCATCCTGATAAGACTTAATGGTTTTAGGAATGGGCATACTTTTATTCCATAAAATAACCACTCCTCTTTTTCTGAGTGTGCTCTGAACTAACCAATACTGTATATTTGTTTGTGGCTAGTTTATCAATATCTTTTTCAAGAGATGGGTTTCTTGCAGGAAGACTAAGTTGGCCTTATGTAAATTAATGTATCTTATTAGGCTTGCCCTTTTACACGGATTATTCAATCCATTAATGTTTAAAGAAATTCCTTTTAAAGATGTCATTTGGCATTTTTAAAACTTAAGAATCTTATGATCAAAATAACAAATAACAACATAAGTAATGTTACATCTCCTCCTTTAGGTGTACCTTTAAATATAGCTGTATTTATTGAATCTCTTATGGGATTTTGTATAGGATTCAATTTTGTTTGTAGTGACAATGAGTGTACAAAATATATTGTGGATGTCAAAACTATATACATATAACAATGAACAAGTGAAAATAATGTAAGGATTAAACCTTGCATCCAGCCTGGAGTTAAAAACTCCAACTTAGAGTAGTATTTACCACTCAAGTTAACCCCCTACCCTAAGCAGCAGTACCTCAGCTACCACCTTATCAATTTAATACTGGTTATATTTAACTTAAATTAACAGCTTTCAATTCAATTATCTAGCAAGACAAGACTACACATTTGATAAAACAGCATCATATAAACTAAAATAAACTTTTTTTTTTTTTAAAAACTATTCATACTACTATATACATCTATGTAATATAATACATTTGTATTCAAATAGCATTCAAACAATCTTGATATTAGGAACCAAGAGGAGAGAGAGAAATAAAAGACGTGAAAGAGGGAGAGAGAGTGAAAGAAAGAGAGAGAGAGAAGAAAAAAAAAGAAAAAAAAAGAAAGGCATATTTACATATTAGTTTATTCAAAGTATGTAAAAATAAGTTCTAACATTCATTTAAATCAAAAACTTTGGCTAATATGGTTCAGACATTACATATATTAAGATGCATCTATTTTCTGTCATGTAAATGCAGTCAACAGCTTCCAAAAAAAACTTGAATTGCTTGTATATGAGCATTTTACTCATACTCATTATTGTCAATAGAATAAAATATTATATTTATAAAAATTGTTATAAATCATACTGCATAGTTATGCAAATTCTCAGAAACACTTGCATTATTGTAAAAAAGCCATCTGTATTTTGTATGTCTATACTACTGCTTTAAAATATATTACATGACAATTTCTTCCAGAATAGAGTTATAAAGTTATTTATGCTTGTCAATCAGATGAATTAAATGAGTTATAGTAATGTATATGTTTGGAACATAAGTTTTAACACAGATTAGTATGCTGCAGTCAAGTAGATTTTCAAAACACTTGAATAAATGTTTCATTTTCTATGCCTTCTAAAATAAGACATTTACTTACTACAAGAAACTGCATCATTTAAAATCATTATAACTGACATATTTTATGAATTATAACATAGATATTTAAGTAATTATATAAAATAACTCACATTTAAATGTTAAATAGTTCATTTTCCTTCACATAGTCACATTTGCATCAGTTCTACTTCCTGGTAGAGTGTTCTTCCTGAATCTGCGATGTGTCAGTGTGATATCTGGGTCAAAGGTCAAATTGACTGCTTTCAGCTTCTCTGTGAGACTTCTAAGAGTTGAAGCTTTTAAAACAACTCGAGGACACTGTTCATGAGGTAGCCCACATCCCAGATTGTCTCCCTTAACATTTTGAAACTTGTTAAAACTAGTGACAAACATTCATTTAGCAGTGTAAATGCATCTAAACATGACAAAACCTTATGTATTTTACAGGTTATTACAGCCTCTATGTAAGTGAAATTAAGCCCAAAGTTATTAATAAGTAATAAAACTCAATATTTTTGTCCCAACTCAATTTTTATGCAAATCTTATTATTTACTGTGTCTATATGATCAAAAGCATTTCTATATATTTATATGAAAAAAAAAATAGAGAAAGAATAAAGAAAAGAAAAGAGTGTAGAAAATAAAAGAGTGTAAAGCAGAAATAAAAAAATGTAAGAGAAAGCTATAAGAAGTATATACAATGGAATATTACTTACTGTTTATATTAATAGAGTTAAAAATAAAACATATTATTTACTATTATTTAGTTCTAATTATTATTAGTTAAAGCATGACAGATTATTTACAAACAAGCATAAGCAGTATAATCAAGAAAGTATAATTAGGAATAGCATTTGAAGAACATATCAACTTTTACAAGGAATAAATATGTTATTATTCTATTAATCATATTTTCATTACTCTTCTCTCCTGCCCTCACCCTTTACCCACTACATAATCTAAATGGAATGTCATTGTTTGAACAAAGAAAAGAAGAAAAGGAGAAAAAGAGAAAAAATGTATCAAATTACTGACCTTACTTCTTTTTCAGAAAGAGAAACAAATTGAATAATAGCTTGTTATTAGTTCCTCAGATGTTTTCACTGGTTATGAAACAAGACATTTCTTTGCAGACAGAGAATAACTTTGATTAAATCTTTTCAGAATATTTGTGGCTTTCTGGAAATACAGGAACTATATTTAAAAGATTAATAATGAAGTAAAATGATGAGAGGAAAAAAAAAAAACATAGAACAAATCATTTGTTTTTAGTCTCTTCTTCTTCTCTGAAGTCTTCCACGAAGTTTCAGTTGCCAGTCTCTTTAATGAAGGACTAGCCCATTCCATTTCCTCTATTTTATCCAAAATCTTATTTTTTGATAAACAGTAAAGCAGAGTCTAAGTCATCAAAATTTTAGGACCATCAGGAAGGAAGATTTTAGCTTGGCAGGAAACAGAAGGTATGTTTTAAACTGCTTTTTAAGCTCCCTTATTAGTGGCAGAAAAACTTTTCTTTAGCTATTACCAAAGAAGAATAGTCATTGTCAAAGCACAGTTGTCTCATTAATCTTAACAGGAGCTTTAGCCCAAGCAGATTTAAGAACCATCTCTTTATCAAAAGATGATAGAAATCTAACTATAACTGATCTAGGATAGTTTTTGTTAGAGTTAGTATTAGCTATAGATCTATGTGCTCTTCGATGCCAAAAGAGAATGCTTCTGGTAAGTCTAAAGTTTTAGGGAGCCATGTTGTTAAAAAGAAGTAATATTGTTACCTTCAATATTTTCTGGCAGTCCAAAAATCCTAATGTTATTATGCCTAGATCTATTTTCCAGGTCATCCAGCTTTGTTTGTAAATGTGTATTTTGTTTCAGCAGAAACTCAATGTTGATTTTCTTGGATTCTATTTTCCATGTCATTCACAGCTTCTTCTATGCCTGTCATCTGGATATTCTGTTGTTGCAGGTCTATATGTAACAAGTCTATTTGTTTTGTAGTTTTTCTATGAAGGTATCTATTTTAGTATCCATTTTATCCATCTTAGCAGTAAGTTGCTGGATTATAGTTATCAGAGACTGAAGTTCTTTCTTGATGCTGGAGTCTTGAGAATTTGTCTTACTGGAACTCATTTCAGACTGATAAACTGACAGGAAAATTTCCAAAGTGATTTCTGACAGGAATATTGTTAAAATTTCCTTTCTTTTTTAGATATAGTTCAAGAACTATATAAAACAAACATATTTAGAAAGAAAATTACTTCAAAAATTAATTTTTTAAGTAATTAATTCCTGTCAGTGTAATGAAATTGATGGAGCTGAAGAAATCTGCTGCTATCCTGTGTTCATCCTTGGCCACGCCCCCAGTATGTTCTATTTTGACTTCGATAGATAACAGTAAATTTAACAATATTCAGAAAAAAAAATATCTGGAACAATTGAGATAGTCTGTAAAATATATAAGATCTTTGGTAATAAAGTCATTTTGATAAACATCAGTCTATCCCCAAATGTGAAAAAGGAAAACTAGAGGGATGCTTTATGCTCATCAAATGATTTATAAAAATCAGTGTATCCCCATTCTGATGGCAGTATGGACCTCCTCAAAACAGATTACATGCATAGATCTGCAATCATGGGAGTGCATTCATATCTGCTGACCTCACAAGAACCAAACATAGTGAAAGTTTTGAAACAAGAGGAGAATAATTCTAAGATGACTTCCCTGTTTAGTTTAGCAGAAGTATATCAGCTTCAAGCAGGAATGGAAATCATACCAGAAGTAAATAAAAATCAGGTAGTTACTGAATGTGCCAAAGAACAAAAGAAAGAATATAAGGTGAAGAATCAAATGAGAAGGCAAGAAATGTGGAAAATGCATAAGTACAGTTGCAAGTATAAAAAACTCTTAGAACAACATCATGTGGATCAGGACTGAACACAGGAATGGTTAAGGAGAGGTGAATTTAAGCCAAAAAGACAAAAGGTTAATATTGGCAGCCCTAGATAGTGGACTACATGCATGCTGGTTTACAAAGTCCATTGAACATGTGGGAGAAACAGACAAATATAGGTTTTGTAAAACAGAATTGAAAACAGTCGCACATCTTGTTGCAGGTTGTGACATACTAATGGCAGAATGACTATATACTGAAAGGCATAATAATGCAGCAAGACTGTTGCACTGGAGATTGTGCAAACATTATAATACTGAAGCAGCTGAAAAACACTGGAAACGTGATCCCCAAAGCATTATAGAAAATAATGAAGTTTATATCACATGGGATCACCCATTACCAACAGTTCAAAAAGTGATGTGAGAATACCAGATATAGTAGTCCATGAAAAAAAGACAAAAGTAGCATTGATCATTGAAACTACTACACCAAGTGACTACAGTGTATACAATGTCTTATGTACAGAGAAACACAAAGTCATAAAATACCAGGATTTGCAGGCAGAAATGAGGGCAATGTGGAAGAAGGATACCCAGACAGTTCCAATAGAAGGAGCAATGGGTCTTATAAAAAAGAATTTACAATCATAGTTAGATATTTTGCCAATACATGTAACTTTGTACAAATTGCAGAAGGAGTATACAAGGAATCACATTGCGTGTGCTGTGAAGAGCACTTCTGGCTGATATCAAAGACTGAAACAATACTAATTTCATTAACTTTAATCACACTTTGACTTAGGAATGGGGTCCATTCCCATCATGGTATTAGAAACCGAAAAGACTTGGAGAAATTAAAAAGGTGAAGAAGGTATCATTCCATGTTTTGATAGTTATGCTAATTCTATTTGTTTCTATAATTTAGCTGCACACTAGAATCTAAACCCTTATCAATAGTTAATCCTAAACATTTAAAAGTTTTTTTATCATAAAGTAATACAGTTCCAGTGTTGTAATTATTTATCTGTTAATTATATAGATTCATAAATTAATAGAATCAAGTATACTCTGTAGTGAGTTATTCACATCCCCTGTAGTTAATAATATGTCATCTTCAAATGACTGATATTCTCCATTTATATTAATTCCTTCTATTCTTAGATTTGCCCTTTGTAATTTACAAAGAATCATTTCCTAGGGTAAAAATAAAGGTGAAAGATGACATCTTCATTTTGTTATTTTAATTAAATTAATCTAAATGTCTTCTGTTAAGTAATTCTATATCATCCTCAGGAATACCACAATGATCTAATGCCTTAAATAAGAATTTGCATATTACTGAATAAAATGTTTTGGAGGCCCAAGGAAATTACAGCTAACCTATTGTGTTTCATATCTGAATACTCTATCAAAGCTATAACTCTTTTATTTGTGTATTGCATTTGTCTATTAGTAACAAAGCCAGTCTGATCTTTATGAATAATTTTATTTAATATTTTTTCAATCTCTTTGCTAGATTGGAAACAAACACTGTGCAGTAAATTTTCCATGGTGATATAGGCATATACGATAAATAATTGTCTGCATTCTTATCTTGCTTTAGTATTGGTGTAGTTAAAGAATATCTTCAAGACTGAACAATTCAAGTGGAATACTGTATTAATGCAAATATATGTTTTTAGTAGCTGAGTAATACTGTATGGAAATTGTTTGCGGACCTCTGAGATAATGCCATCCACTCTATGGACTTTTTCAAGCTTAATTTTTTATTTTATTTTATATTTAAACATAACTTTTAATAAGTAGTCAATTTGATTTTTATGTTCTATTTTAAATGTTCCTTAATCATCCTTCTCTGCCTTTTTGTTAATGGACTGATTCATTTTTTTTCAAAATATCCTTTAAATGTCCCTAGTATGTCTTCCATATCTGAGTTTTTTTTTTTTTTTTTTTTTTGCTTGTAAGTATTTTTATTTCTTAGTTTAGGTGTATGTATTAAGAAATTAAGAAATTAGATAATCTCTGCAGCCATTTCTGGGTTATATATATATAATATATAAGGATACAGCCTAACTTTCTCCAAAGCAATTTCCATCTTATCATTCAAAATATCTTGATAATCCTTAGTTAATAACTTTAGTACACTAACACCATTAAGAATGATGTAACTTCTGTTGAATAACTATGAGATCTTTGTCCCACTGTTTACATTTCAGGTTACCCAAATTTTTAATTTTGCTGGATTAGAAATGTTTTAAACAGTTCCATGTGACTATATCATTAACTTCTCCATTATTATTTTGAAAAGCTCAACCAATCATTACTTTCATTAACTAACCATTCAAGAAAATCATTTTTTTATTTATACAGAAATTCTTTTGAATATTTTATATTTCCTTATAGTTATCATTATGCCAAAAAAATATAGCAGTGTGATCAAAGGACAATAAATAATTCTTATCTTTTTTATTTTGCTTTTAAATCATTTGAAACAAACACGCTATCTATTTTTGTTTTAGTGCCAAATCCATAAGAATAATGTGGAAAAATTAATTAGTAGAATTTAGAAAAATCAATTACATCCATATGAATGAAATTCTCTGACCATTTTTTTCGGAACATTAGCAGATGTCAAAATTCTAGGCTCATTTTTGATACTTTTATCATCTTTACTCATTCCAAAATTGAATTTCCCTTAATATTGTTCAATTAATTTTCTAAATATTCTTTTGTTAATCTTGCTCCAATTCCAGGAAATCAGATATTTATATTTAAATATGGTATCCATAATCACCATAAAAATTATCTTTTAGAATCTAGATATTTAGATAAAACATTGGCACATTATTATTTCCATAATATAATGGATCATTTTCTTTTCTATCTAAAATTGCTGCTAAGACTTCATTATTTTTTAGCTTAATTTATGTATATCCTCTTTGACAAAATACGTTTCTTCTAAAAAATATTAGATTTGCTTAAATATAAATATCCACTTAAGATCTCCTTTGTCACTGATGATTCTATTAATATTTATTGATAGCATTCTCAGATTACCCATTTATATTAATCAGACTGAATCTCTTAGGATTAAAAAGCTTAAATTGCCATTATTTCTATATAATTTCCCATCTAGAACATTTCTCAAATGTGACAATAAAAGAAACAAGTTATATAAAGTTGCACTTCAACAACAGACTTATACACAAAATATTAAAGACATTAAGAATAACAATGTTATGTAATATATATATATATATATATATATATATATATATATATATATATAGATAGATAGATAGAGAGACTAAACACCCTCACAATCATGAATACTTAAATTTCTACCCTGAATAATCAATCTTAATCAGACTATCTCTCTTGCCTACTGTCTAATATGTATACATTTCTTGTGATTATTCTTGCAGATGCTCATTTAAGTTAGGTGGAACTAAAAATATATTAAAATATTGTGAATAAAGACCCCAAAGTCATATAAAGTTAGATTAAAAAATCCTTGAAATAATTCAGTGTATTGATATATTTGGATTAATGCAACATATTTAAAATTTATTTCATCTTTATAAGGAACTCTCTTCCCAGCTGTATTCTATCCTTATCTAGGAGCCCCAAAGCTTCCACAAGTGACAAAATGTAAAAATATATAGTTTTCTGTCTAACAGTAAACCCATAACTTTATATGCATTGGTACAGCATTTTAAATACAAAGCTCTTAATTAAAAAAAATAAAGCTTCAGATAGCTAATTCAGTGACGTTGATTGCACTGTTAGCTGCATATGACTGAGCAATTTTCAGAAAGTACTTCCTGTTTTTACAGGATACTTAATATTCAAACCTAACTAAATTTCAAAAGCTTTGTAATCATGCCTGTCTCTCTTACAACCAGCCAGACATAACCACTGTCTCTGAGACCTGGCTCAAACCCTCCATCAGAGATAATGAAATCCTTCCTCCAGGCTACCACATTATAAGCAATGATAGAACTCATAGAAAAGGAGGTGGCATAGCAATTATCTACTCCTTCACTCTCACTTTTACTCCATTGACCAACCCCATTCCAACATTTGCCAATGCAGAAATGACTGTAGGCTTTCTAAAACTTAACAACTATAAATCCATCTGCATCTGCTCCATCTACATCCCACCTGGAGACAATACTAAAACTCTGGAAGACATCCTCTCTTGGTTTAACTCAAACATCAAATATGAAACCTACATTTTTGGTGATGTATATATTAACTGGACCTCCTTCCTCATAGATACCCCATCTCACTCTATCAACCTCTACAATTTCACCCAACTAATAGACCTCCCTACTAGGCTAAACAAAGATGGTTCCTCCGATACCATCTTAGATTGGATATTAACAACACATCCCAACCGTATCTCGAAAGCTGGTGTAATACCAGACCCCCTAGGCAACCACTTACCAGCCTTCACTGATCGCCTATCCTCACACATAGAAAAACAACACATTTTCAGACAATCCCGTAACCTATCTTCCTTCAACCCTGAGATCTTCTCTGAATGCCTCAAGGTTACTAATTGGTCCCCACTGAAAATCCTTACACTAGATAACGCCGTCACATATTTTAACCAAATCTTCCTTACCTTACTTGATAAAGTAGCCCCTTTACAAACCAAACGTATCAAAACAAATTCCTGCCCCTGGCTATCCCAAGAAACTAAATTGATAATTACTCAGAGAAACAAAAAGTGGAAACTGTACCAAAAACAGAAAAACCCCACCACCCTCCAAGAATATAAAACATCTTCGTAACCTGGCCAAAAAATCAATAACAAAAGATCGCAAAAACTACTACAGCAGTCTGCAATACAAACACTCAAACAATCCAAAGAAATTCTGGACATCCATCTCTTCAATACTCAACCCTGGTAATACTTCCAACCCCTGCCCCAATCCCAACCTCTCAAGTCTTGAAACAGCCACTAACTTCAACACAATTTTCATTGATTGTATAGCTAAATTATCCTCCACTTTCCCCAATCCATCCATCAATACTAACCCCTCACCCTGCACCCCAAACCCTCTCTCTCACCCCCCTCCTCCCCCCATTCTCCCTTAAACCTGTCTCCACCCATACTATAAAAAGACTACTGCAAAAGCTAAAACCATGCCGCAATGCCCCTGACAACCTTCCAGCAAATTTTCTTCAAATATCAGCTGAATCTATAGCCTATCCCATATCCATCCTCATTAATAGAGCCATTCAGGAATCCTATGTACCAACCATCTGGCGTTATGCATACATAATTCCTCTCCACAAAGGTGGTAAGAACACAGACACTACCAACTTCAGACCCATAGCTATACTCTCTCCTCTCTCTAAAATTCTAGAGAAAGCCATCCACTCCCAGCTCATGCCCTACCTAATCCAGCATAAACTCCTCTCTCCCACCCAGCATGGCTTCCGCCCAGGCCACAGCACCATGACAGCCCTCATTTCCTTCCTCGAAACAGTCAACCTAGCACGTGAGAGCAGCAAATACGTATCTTCTCTTTTTCTTGACCTCTCAAAGGCATTCAACACTATTTCCCATTCCCTCCTCCTGTCCCAGCTCTCACACTTGCATCTATCTCCCTCAACCCTAGACTGGTTCTCCAGCTACCTTTCCATGCACCAGCAGGCTGTACAATGGAAAGAGTCAACCTCCCCTTTCTTACCTACACCCACAGGAGTTCCCCAAGGATCAGTACTTGGCCCTCTGCTCTTCAACTTATTCATTAACAACTTTCACCTCTCCATCCCTGAAGCCTCAGTCATCCAATATGCAGATGACGCCACTATCATCTGCTCAGCCTCCTGCCCCTCCAAACTTCTATTTAATACCCAAACAGCCTTCTCCAGAATTGAATCATGGATGCAATTGCATCACTTGGCCCTAAATGCCAATAAAACAAAGCTAATGATATTTACTCCCACTAAAACTTCCCAGTTTCACAAAGTCCAATTTTCCATCAAAAACCACAATAACACCCCTCTTGAAATCGTTCCTAGTACCAAACTACTTGGCATTACCATCAATGAAAACCTAAAATTTGACTCCCACATCCTCTCAGCAATCAAAAAAACCCACCAGAAAATCGGCCTCCTCTACAGACACAACTACTACCTTACTCCATCTTCCCGTCATACCCTTGCATCTACCTTCCTTCTCCCCTCTCTCTTGTACGGTGCTCCCCTATTCTCCAACCTACAACTCGGACTCCGTGCTAAACTTGAGGCCTGTTACAACAAAATCTGCAAATTTGCAACCAATTCTAAGAACTCTTCCCATCACTGTCACTCCCTACACACCCTAAACTGGCTAGAACTCCACAACCACCTAAAGTACCTACAACTTACAACAGCCCACAAACTCATCTTTAAACCAGCAGAATGCCCCTCTCTTGCTAAATCTCTAACACCCTACACACCTACCTGTACCCTGAGATCCACAGGCCAAAACCTCCTGCATGTACACAAACCCATCCACCCAACTGGTAAACTACTACTATCCCACACTATAGCCAAACTATGGAAAATCTCCCCACACCACTACGTAATATACCTAACCACAACAATTTCAAATCCATGCTTCTCTCCCATCTCTCCTCCAAATGGGAATGTCCTTCACATGCTCCCACCTAAAACTCCCACACTACTAACTCCACACCTAAATCATCATTTCTTTGCCTGCTTTAACTTAATTCAGAGATCTTGCTCAGAACACCTTTTCATAAATCTTTTGTATGCATGCCTCTGGCCTACATTACTCATATTCTCAAACTTTCATTATTTGTTTTTCTTATCCATTGTACCCATAATATTGCTTTCCTCTGTAATATTGTTAATTTGTCTCTATTCGTATGTATTTGTATGTCTGTTTGGGGCTTTTCCCCTCGGGTCTCCACTGAAAAAGGGTAATTTTTACCCAGCTGGACCAACCCGGTTAACAAATGCAAATAAATAAATAAATAAATAAATAAATATACCAATCTAATAACTAAAAATCACACAAATCTTGTACTTTAAAGGCCACCTCCCTTACTTTGCTAATCTCCAGTATTAAAGAAGCAAATACTTCCCTATATGCTTTTAATAATTAAGAACATACTTTTTTGAACTAGACTTAAATACTCTGACTCATAAGTAATGAGCTTATAATAAACAAAATTAATTGTAAATGTCTCATATTTGCTCAGAAAATTTGCTCATAGCATTTCCTGGTTACTTATGTGAACAACCTTGCTGCTCACAGCAGTAGCTTTCAAGGTGATGTCTAACATCATTTTGCATATCAGGAAGTTCAAAAGAAAGTGGAGTTTCACTGATAAACCAAAAGAATGAAAGAAGATAATACTTAAATAGTTCTGCCTGTCAAACAAGTGACTATAGATAAACATTACAGCACAAACCACTAATAAGCCATAATACTCAATGTTGTGAGCTTGAGCTACCTAGTAGCCAGTTACTGATTTATTGTCCGATTGACTGAGTGACTGACTGAGTGTGCTGCAGTCTGTGTGACTGAACTCTGCTGCAGACTACAAAAAACAAGCCTGTCAACTACAAACTGCAAGCTGTTTGCTCCCCAGTTATATCATTAAAATGCTGGATCACATAACTAGGAATCAAGAAGTATCTGTCAGTTTCTTGGAACACAGAAAATATAGATACAAGTTTAGCAAGCTTAGTAAATATAGTTCCAGTGATGAAACTAATGTAAAAACTACATATTTTAGAATCAGAAAGCCCACTTTATAATGACAACAGCAAAATTACTAAAAAAATAAGAAAAACACATTTGTACTTGATCTTTAACTCACTTAAGTGCAGTGAGTGCATACTGTTGGGATTTAAACTGCCAGGACTTTCCAGACGTGCCATATTGTCATCTTGAAAAATATGGCCAAGTAAAATGATTGTTTTATTCAAAGCAAAGCAGGGTCCATCTCTCCTGCTGAATGCGTATTTTTTTTAAACAGCTGTGATGTTACATTTCTTTGCAAGAACTAATTTCTTAAAGTGGCAATGTATTAACTATAATAAAAATAGGTAAAGTGTGTTGAGCACCACATTAACAATCCACAGAAAACAACTAGCATGCTCGCTAAAAAAACAATAACCATATATGCACAGTCCAACTAGCATGCATGCTAAAAACAAACAATAACCGTTTATACCCAGCACACGAACACTCCTGTTCCACATAAAGAATATTGGCCTACTGAACAAAAATGGCATTTTTTCACAACATTTAATTTAAATAAAGGTTGCTAATTTTGCATGTTGCATAAAAGGCTGCTAACAGCCATAAAAATATCAACACCCTCTCTAAACTGATAATTTTACCATATATATTGGATTATCTTAATTTGTAATTCTATCTAGAAATCCTTAATCTTGACATCATACATAATTTATGGAGGTGTTCAAGCAGAAAAATGTGCTACAAAAGTAAATGCAGAGCTTCATCTTGTGGCCAGATTTAATTTGCAACCTGCACATAATGATATTTAAAGGATACTTGCTACAAAGTACACAGCCAATTGTTAAATCTTTATCTCCTCTGCTTATAAATGTCTGCATCTACAGATGCTTAGCCTTCTTTTCTATTACGTATCTTGCTGTAAGTGTGGCTGCGTCTACACATCTCTAGGCTCTGCACTATTTATTGAAAGACAAGCAGTCTCTTGACCATGATAGGAAACTTATAGTTTGTAACAATGTGTAGAGCTTTGGCTTTAAAATCAAATGTACATCTTTGAACTATTACTTTTATCAGTCATTGAAATTCTTTTGTCTTGTATAACCTGAGATTAAACCAAAATTGGAAAAATTAATCAGTGCTTTACTCCAGTTAACAGATTCAAATAAATAAATACACTGTTTTACTCTGCCATATTCCAGTGCTGATTATATCCCTATTATTATTACATGTACACTCACTGAAAAAATCCCACCCCTGTGAATAAAGTGTAAAAACTTTAATCACAGTTTAGATCACTATCATTATAACCATTATCTCCATCAAGTGAACTCTAGTATATTGCAATCTGCTATAAAAGTTACACTCAGTCTCTTTGCTTCTATTCTCCTAGATGCACAACATACTCAATACTGAATAGATACCTGCAGAATTACAGGTAAAAAAAAAATGTCCCTGACTTGCGTATGTTTCATGGCATGGACCGATCCACTCTACAGCTTAGATGATCTGCGTTTGATCAAAGTACTAGTCATAGGGGTAGCCAGCAGGATATATGAGCTGGCAAAAATGGTACTCCACCTTAACCACTGGCCAACTTTTTGGGATCGGGTTCGCTAATCAAACCTGAGTCACCTGAGATGGAATTTTATTTTTCCTGGCATTGAGGTACAAGCCGCACTGAAAATAATTTCTTGCTTCCCTTAATGAATATTGAAGCTATGTAAAAGTATCTAATGAGGCCAGGCCATAGAAACATTAACAGCTAACCTTGACTGCATTGTATCATGCTGGTTATCATTCGCCAATTTATTCCTCGATACCTTAGCCTACTTAAGGTCTGAGGGGAGCCAGCACCCATCCTGGCAAAGCAGCATGCCTCTCAAGTTCTTAGCCCAAGAAATCCGGACAAAGCCTGACATAATGGGGACAAAGGACCAAAACTAGGGACAGAGTTTAAATATTGCTCTTATAAAACATAGAAAGTAGCTAGAATAACAGGGTTCATGTTAAAATGCATTTTCCTAAAGAACATGAAGTCTGAAACTCAAGTGTATGTCATTATTTAGTGAATTAACCCATTAGATCATCCCAATGATTTATCAGAAAGTCGTTAATTTTATGAGGAACAGTCCAAAATTTTGTGACAAAAATCTGGACAGCTGAGAGGTATGCAAAACAGTAGGAATAAGGCAAAAATCAAGTTCTGGTTAGGGCGTCTGTTCCATTACAAGATGCAAATGCATTCACACACACACACACACACACACACACACACACACACACACACACACACACACACACACACACACACACACACACTCATACCACCCAGATACCAATGGGCAATTTACAAAATGCCAGATTCACTTAATGATATGTCTTTAAGATGTGGAAGGAAGCTGATGCACCCATCAAAATCTACAAAGACAGAGAGAAGACATGCAGTCTGCAATCTACATATTAATTACTCCAACTGGGCGCAAACCAAAGAATTAAGACTTTTGAGGCAGCAATATTAGCACCAGTGCATCATCATTAAGGTTTTTGATAATAATCTCATTAACATGGAAAAAGTTAATGCATTGTGTTTTGGTACAGGAAGAAAGCAAATGCATACAATGAATTTGGCAGAGGTCAGGCAAGATTATATTGCATGAATTTAGATACACTAACAGATGTTCACTTGTTCAAAGCATGCATAGTCTGTGTGCAAGCAAGGAATAAGTTACTTATAGTTTACTGAGATTTCTTAAGTCCTAGAAATCAGATAATATTAATAGTAATAATAATAAGTTTAATAAGACCTAAACCAGAATATTACTGACGTGTGAGGTTACCTTATGAAAATGTTAATTAAAGGATCAGAAAATACCCAATGTACTTTAACATATAAAATAAAAAATACTGAATATGAAATTTGTTACATTTTATTATAGATGGATGGATGGATGGACAGAGGAGATTTAACTTTGACCTATAAAGCATTCCATAACATTGTGCTGTTTCAATTTCTAAACTTACAGAGGGCCTCAATTGGATATGTACTAATCGAAAATTCACTAAGATTATAACTGTTGCGATTTAGAAGTAAATTTCATTCTCATCCAGGAAGTATGGATTATAAAGCTACATCACTATGTAAAATAAGAAGTCAGTGTTTCAAGTAAGAAAATAGACATATACTTGGGAAAGGCAAATATGTTTTAGCTATTTTTGGTTTCATTTGTGATTTCTTGCCATCAGTAGTATATGGTATGGTATTTTGCAGGAGTAAGCCAAATCATGTATTTATGGAGTGATACTGGTACAGTGGAAAGAATTTCCAAGAAGTGGTTCTCAGGTTCAGTTCTTGGCTGGGTGCCTCCTTTGCAGAGTCTGCACTTCCTCCCTGTGTTAGTGTGGGTTTTCTCTGGATGCTGCAGTTTCCTCCCACATTCCAATGGAATGCAGTATGTGAATTGGGCACTCTAAATTGATGTAGGTGTGAGTGTGCATGCATGTGTGTGGTATCAAAGAACAGCTGCAGGCGGGCTAGCCACCTGGCAGTGTGAACCTTGACTCCAGATGATTATCACTGTTGGAGTGACACCCTGACCCCATGTGCAAAAACGGGAAAAGAGATTGCGGATGGATGGATAACCTGACAATCAGTACTTAAATCACCCACATTAATGATTCTTGTTACATTAATCTGCTTAAAAGATTATTGTCTATATAAATATTACATTCTTATTTTTTACCAGCTGGAAAATCAATGTATAACCTACAGGTGATTATTTCTAAGAGAACCAACATCATGGACTGTACTTATTGTTTGTCCTCTAGATGACATGCTCTCCCTTCTTTGGTGATTTAACTGTATACTATATGGCTATATGATTATGATGTTGCACACTGAATGTAAGTAATCACAATTATGTCTTAACTGCATAATTATCTCCTTGTATTTCTGTATTTCATTTATTACTAATGTAGCAAGTATGTTTATCTGTTTTACCTTCTGTAAATAGATGGTGACTGAATAAGGACAGTTATGGCCAAGTCCACTTTCCTCTAAAAATAAACATGTAACATGCAATTCTTTACTGAATATTTATATGAAATATATGCAAGCAATTATGTTTATATATTAGCTGGATTGTTTCTATTTATAACTAATACGATATAATATGATGTAGCAAGGTCTCTTTGTGATAAGAAGTAAAGCTTCAATAAACTTTTAAGAATCCTCACTGCTATTATCTCACCTAAAATTAAGAAAAGTACTCATATATGATGTTGTGTAGTGTGTGTGTGTTTGTGTGAGATATGTATGTGTGCATATATACACATGCACATCAGGGTTCAAACCACTCCAAAATCATCCCTTCCTTCTTTTAAGTAAAAATTGGAGCTATATAAAAAACATTTAATGAAAGCAGAATGTAGAAGCATTACATGCTAAAACTGGCTGTATTACATAATGGGAAATGCTTGTGCATGTATGTGAGAGAGAGGCACATGCACATCTTAAACTATAACTGATAGCAGAAGGAAACAGTGAGTTTATTTAGGCTGTCACATGTGTCAGACTCTTACTGCTACACCAGAGCAGCTCCCCCTCCTCTTCCCACCTTTTATAACAGGTATTTCTCACACCTTTTTAATGTTACAGCTGTTTAACCTCTACTACTCATTATTTTGACTGATTCAACCTATCTACTAACCTTTTAATGGAGAAAAGTTTCCTAATGTCAAGTTGGACTGGATTCCCTATAATAATTTAGTCCCCTTTTACTAATCCCGTCTTCTTTATTGAACCTAATTAAATCATTCTTCTTATTTAATGCCTTGTATACTCCTATAATGTATTGACATCTCTCTTCTTTGGTAGTGAAAAAGGTCAGTTTCTTTAAGCCACACTTCATAAGACATTATTCCAGCTCCCTCTTCATGGTAGTTAATTTTTCTAGACACTCGAACATTATGCAGTCCTTCTCACAGTAAAGCTCTATAACAGTATTCTGTATCCTAACTATGGTTTTATTGGGACCCAGTAGAAGGGCATCATCACTTTCCTACCCCTGATTTATACACCCATGGGCATATGTGATAGTATGTGGTTTACTTTTTATGCTAAACTCTAATACTGAGCTCAGTAAATCAGATATTCAGTAATAACTCCCAGTCAATCTCCTGCTCTAGACTTTTGTGGCAAAGTCTCAAAGCAAATACTGTACACCTGCATCTTCTTTCCCCATGTGCATCAACAACCAATTAGAAGAGGTACTGCAGAGATGTTGCCTCTCAGAAATTACTCTGGGGTCTCCAGGACACTAGCTCAGCCTTTACCTCCATCAAATGCTGTGCTCTATCCTGTCCTTGGTATCATCTAATAAGATTTACCAAAGCTTCCATGGCCTGTATGAAGTTAGAAATATTTAAATACTAGTCAGGGTTAGACTTGTGAATGATCAGAATGACACAGCACTTGACCACTACAACCCCAAAAGCTGATCATTCACTGTCATTCTCTGCTTCCTGTCCTCTCATTCCCCGCTCACCTAGACAATTTGAAACCTACTCCTATCCCACCCTTTAGTTTTGCAAGAAAAGAACTAAATTGTAAGCCTTACTCTAGACCAGACCTTATAGCCTTTCATAGAACTTGCTGAGATTAGACTGATAGGTTCTACCAGCTATAGACCTATGCTAGAATTCATTAAATGGTCCTATTCTGCTCAAGAAATCTAAATAGCCTTGATGTCAAGACCACATCTCTCCTTTTAGCTACCAGTCATGTTTAATGTCCTGCAGTTTTTTCTGTTGCTCCTTACAGTGTCTTTAAAGACGGGTATGGCCACTGTTTGCTTCTATTTGCTGTGGCTTATGCCTTTTCTAAGAGACTCATTGAAGAGCTCTGTCAGAGGCTTATCCACTATCTGCATATTCCTGTTGTGGATCCTGAATGGGATCTTACTGGCTATTTATGTCTCATCCTCCCTCAATGTCCCTATCACCATCAACAATCCCTCTAACACTATCACCTCATCTGCCCTCCAAGACTATAAATCTGCCTTATTTTCTTGGTGAACACTGACAAGAAGCCCTTATTTAATATTCATATCTTTTCCCAGGCCTTTATGTTCTTCTGCCCTTTACAGTCCAGTTCTCCTCCTTTCCTTAAATGCTTTCTTTCTCTTTTATACTCATTAATACTTTGTTCTCCATGCAAGGCTGCTGACATTTTCTCATTTCCTCTCTTAACCCTCTTTACATACTTTGCAGCCTTGTTTCTGGCTCCCACATAACTCGCTCATTTGTCTGCCCCCTTATCCTTGCATTTCCTGCATCTTTCCCTTTGATTGGCTTCTTTTACCTTTACAATGAACACCACTAGCTTCCTCTTTCTGTTTACATTTGCGTCCCTTCTTAATTCCTTTTCCACACCACTCCCAACAGACTGCATTGCCCTTCGGGTCTATATCAGAATCTCAAAGTCTGACAATATCGAATATGATATTGTCGACACAAGATTACCGAAAGCGCACAACATCGAACGTTTAAATGGAAATCTCCATAAGGGGAGATTTCCATTTACTTCAATGTTGTGCGATCTCGGAGTTGGTATATTTAAGTAGCAGGAGGTGTGGGAGGGTGCAGCCCCTATTGTGCTTTTTTCTTATTTTCCAAGACTGATGTATATTTACTTTTCTCTCTTCCCATAATCACCCACACTCCTGCAAGTCCATATTTGGGTTTTTGTGACCAGACCTCATACCTCTCAGTTGTCCAAAATTCTGCAGAATGTCCAAATCTTTGCCACATATTTTTGGTGTGTTCCTCATAAAATGGTAATTCATTTAGGATAGCAGACACTAAATAATGCAAACATTTGTGTTTCAGACTGCATTTCCTTCAGAAAATCCATGCTAATTCAAAGCCTGCTATTCCAGCAATTCTAGCAACTCTCTAAGTTTATCAGATTAATACTTCACGTCTGTCCCTGAATTTGGCCCTATACCCCCCCCCCTTGTCTGTAATTCTTGAGCAAAGACACTGGGCCCAATTACAAAAACTTGCAATTTGGCCCTCAGTGTAAGCTTAGTTATAGATACACATTCGACTGAAGTAAGTCACTTGCACTGAGAACAAATCTTTCAGAATCAGGGCAGACTTACACAGCAATACTTTTGGAATCTGGCCCATTGACAGCATACCTCTCAACTGCACAGATTTTCGCAGAATGTTCAGATTTTTGTCTCATATTTTTGGTCAGTTTTTCATAAAATTGTTGTTTTCTGGCAAATTATTTTTATTTATTTATTTATTTATTTACAGTTGTTGACCAGGTTAGTCTGTCTGAGCTTGTGGCTCATTTTCAGCAGAGACCTGAGAAGAAAAGCTCCACAATAGAGATATAAACATTGTACATTGTAACAAAAAGAGTTTACATATAAGGTAAATATATACAAGTTATAATAAGAAAATCAATACACTTTGGAGTTGGCAGGAGTAATAAGACATTAATCAAGTAAGAAGTGGTTAATAATTAAGTTACATTCCCAGTAGAATAATTGTGCAGTTAGTAACAAATATAGGTTTTCTAGAATGCTAGATTTAGGCTTTGTAGGTCAATGATTATAGCATGGAAGAGAAAAAAATACACATGCAGAAAGGGTATAGTAAGGCCAGCAAAGGATGCAGTAGGCTATAGAGTAGGATGAGAAGTGTTGGTGGGGCAGAGGGTGGTGCAGATAGTAAGGAAAAGGGGAGATATGTAGGAGATACTAAGGAAATAGATGGGGATAGTAAGGAGGGAATGGGAGAGGAGTGATTAAAAGGGGGAATAGTTGATAAAAGGAAGCAAAGGGGGGAAGTACTGAAAGGGGATTAGGCTTTGAAGAGAGGAGAATGGAGAGAGATGAGAAAAGGGAGAGAGAGGTGGAGTAAGGTAGAAAGGGAGTAGGGGACTTGGGGAGTCAGAGGGGGTGAAGGTGGTTAGGGGGGATGGGTGCAGTGGCAAGACCAGTTTATCGTGAGGAATTTGCGTATGGCAGTTTTGAAATGTTTAGGTTGCTTTAGTGATCTAATTTCAAGGGGGAGTTTATTGGCAAATCATTAAAGACTGAAGCTAGAAAATAATGGCAAACGTCTGAGTTTCAGACTTCATACACTTCAGAACATCTGTGCTAATGTAAAACCTGTTATTCTATCAATTTTCTAAGTTTGTAAAATCAGTATTTAAAAATTGTCTCTCTTTTTGGGCCTCTGTTCCACTTTTTATTATGGCTTTGCCCAGATTTCTTGTTCTAAGAGATTGAGAGGTATGATTGACAGGTATGCCAAGCCTGCTTCCCTTTCCATAGCTAGAGTGAGATGCACTATTGCATGGTCATTTGCCTGTAAAGCTCTAAGCTGAATACTCCTTTCATCATCTTTTGAAAAAAAAACTAAATTGTGAATGTTTCCTTTTTGGTTCCATCTACTTCCTTATTTTCAAACCATTTATTTATGTATTTTATATTTGTTAACAGAGTGGGTGAGGTAATCCAAAGACCCTGCTAAACCATGACCTGGGTCAGAAATGCAGATACAATAAATCATATTTCAATAAATCAAAATATGTTAAATTAATTTTTAGTACTAGAAAAATCCAGAAGATTAACTAGCATATTCATTAATAGTAGACGTCTGTTCATATGCAAAATGTACAACATATCCTGTGTACTTAGCATGTCTCATTAAGCCATATGATTTTTCACTATTTATGAATGAATTTACAGAACAATGTGCATTGAAACCTGTGGATTTTGCTGAAACAGAATTAATGCTTTCTTTTGGTATGGTTGCTGAATGTAACATTTTGATAAACCATAGATGTTATGTTAAAAGCAAGTTGGTTAAAGAGGGCAACTGCTGCTTAAGGACATGAAAAGTGGTTAATTGCCTCAGCAGTGCAGTACATGCTAAGTCTTTCTCATAGTTTGAATAAAATGTGCATAACCCTTCCTCATGGCCAGTTTATACAAAAAGGTACACACCTCTCCTTTTGCCAGTACAAAGAATATTTGTAGTATTTACATATGTACAGTTTAGGTACCCACTGTGTTGAAGTTCATTCACAGAAACAGAGAACATCAGTAGAATAACAGAAATACCCCACTTTGTTCTGTATCTGAATCTTGTTTTTATGTTTACTTACCCTTTATGTTTGAAACAGTTGCATCAATTTTCTTCAATTAGTTGTGATTTGGATTTTTTTCCAGAAGATTTCCAGATTATCAGTTTATCTGATATTTTTTAATTTATTTTATATTTTCTGAAGCTTTATTCCAGTAGGCTGATAAAATTCTTATAAATGCTGTTTGGGTTATAGTAAGCTTAAAAGTCAATGTAAGTGGCTGCAGTTATCTGGATTTTGTAGGGAAATACATTTGTTCCTGTATTTGTGTTTTGTTTTCACCACTGCAGAGCTCTCCTAGTGTAGTAATATGAAAGTTAGAATGTTTAGTAAAAAGTTGACTATGGCTGATACTGGTAGTCATTTGCATAGGTTCATAGATTAGTACTAAGGTAACTGCCCTTGTGAGCCATTTTAAGCCTAGACACTTACCCCTTGTGAGATTCAAACCCTGCACCTTGTGTTTGTAAGGCAAACACCTTAACCATTAGACCACCCTCCCAACCTCATTTTTTTTTTCTTAATGTAGTACAGTGACTTTCTCTGCTGTTTAACAAATAATATATCAATGTATTATTTTTCAGTTGTTTGTAAACGTGTTGTATTATGGAGAACCAGTAAAGTAATTATTGGTAGTCGACATTCTAGTCAGGAAAGCAATACATTGACTACAATGCACACCTTAGCTCTGGAGTAAGCAGACTGCATATACTATATGACAGGTTTAGTTGAGGCACTATTTTGTTATGCGGAGTTTCTGTAGTGAGTGTGAAGGAAGCATCTCATCTTATGGGATACCTATGCATCTTATGGGATACCTATGCATCTTACGGGATACCTATGCATCTTGATTTCATACTCTATGGTAGAGGAGTACAAGCCAGGTCGGTGATGATGCAGTTGTCCCCTTTAAGTTTTTGTAGTGAACCAAGCAACATGATGGTAGTTTTGCAGTGTTTGTTCATCAGTTTGTCAGTGGTCATCTATTTCCAGATTAACCTGAAGCCTTCCTCTCTAGTTAAACATTTTAACCAACCTGTTTTATCTGGACATCCTAGATGACGACATGCTCCTATCTTCCCTAGGTACTTTTGGGAGTCTCCCATCTTAATAACTGTCTCTTTGTGCCCTTCCTCTCCAACTCCTTGGATGGGCATCCAGACTGCACACCAGAGTGGGTCCACCTCCAGATGGGCCACTGGGGGCCATGCTCATGTCAGCCTGCCTGATGAAGTTGATAGAACATCTTGGCACTCTGTTATAGTATCATCAATACTTACTGGAAGGATATTCATGAATGCTCTAACCCACTCATATCTGAGAGATGGTCAAGCAGGGATCAGCTATTGACTTTCACCTTCTTCTTCCCATCTCCTTTAACAACCAAGCCCATAAAAGAGATAAAGTCAATGTTGGTATGGTTGATGCCTTATCTCCTTGTATTACAATTCAGCGATCATCAATCAGTCTTGACTTGAACTACGTTTCTTCAAAATAAGTGTGCAGTTTCAGTTAAACATCACCTCCTTACTTTTTGTCAGAGTGAGCCCCACCCCCCCCCCCCCACATACACAAAAATAATATGTAATATAATCATTTTTGAGGTTGTTGCATCTTAGAGAAAAGAAAAATACTCCACAGTGAGACAGGCTAAGATATGGGTATTCGTTTTTCTTTGGTTTTAATAAATCAGCAAATTAATCTTTGTTCATCTGATTAAATTTAATGTATACCTCTCAAGTGTATCTTGTTATGAGAAACATTCCTCATTTTGAGTCTTAAAAAGTCCACATTTCTCACAGTTCCACTTTCAAAGGGCCTGTCACACATTCAGTGTTATGAATTTTAACTATTTATGGTAAATATCAAATCATATTAATTCACTGTTCATAAATATAAACCAGTACATTTAATGATCTGTGAGTTTCTTAGTTGACGTTGTTAGTAAATTGTTAGTAGTAAACTGTGTTACTGCTTTTATTTTCTTTTGCATGGGGTGGGTGAAGGGAGTGAAGTGACTGACACAACTCATAAAAGATCTATCTTTTGCATTGTTTGGAAGGGTGGTAGGCGTGCACATTGAACTTTAGGAATATACTTTTGCTCTATACTTTTTTTTTTTGTTAAAATAAATTTTACTCTGTGCTATTGGATAAATCGTGGCTTTTACAAGAGAAGTAAGACATTATACTAAAGGTTGTTACAAAATATTTAATTTGGTGGATTTTTTTTTCACTTAAGAAGTCACTCAGGTTCTAGATCCATATCAGCTTGAAAAGTGATAACATAACCTTTCAACCCTCCATTTCTGCACTGTGGAATACACAGCAAACCAAATGTTGACAAGCAATTACGGAACTGTTATTATTGCTGATTGATTGTTTCTGAAGGCAATAAGCTTTAGTCTTAACCACTTTTCTTTCAATTCCCTCTCCCTTGAGACATCATTCTGTTAAAGCTATGGTGTAATTGTTGCCTCATCCCCCACATTATTGCACAACAGACATGCTGTCAACTCCCCTACAGACAAAAAACAAGAAACAATATTGAAAGGTGTGGATTGGAAATTTAATCACCATAGTACAGTTGCCTTCAGGGTGACATTCTAGAGGCTATGAGGCAACCTTGTGTACTGCTCTCTGACACACAAGAGTATGCTGCTCTCTGCTGACCTACAAGAATTCACCAATACAATAATCCTCCTCTTACACCCTGGGACTACTCAGGCTTCCTTCCCAGCTGC